>NW_028246647.1:0-10544 GCF_964263255.1 Lissotriton vulgaris
ATACAGAATAAAGGGTCCCAGTGGCAATAACAGACATACACAAACAAACTAATATAATACAAAAATTCAATCACAAACTGAGGATTCCACACACTGTTATTTATTCACAATGTGCTTGCTCATATTTCTTACTAGCAAATTCGTAACAAAATTATTGTAGTGCCCCAGGAGAGGGAGGGTAAGGGACGGTGATAGTGCGGGAAAGGAGTGTGCAAGGTAGGTTATTCGTGACAGAAATATCAATTTACAATTAATATACAATCAATATAGCTGGCTTCAGAGCCCTGAGCCAGTACAATGGATGAGCTATTGCTGCTCATTATTTAAAAGGAAACCATAATAGCGATGCTACTAATCAATAGGTAAAATGAAGGTTGCATCGACTGGTAGATGGTAGTGGCTGTCGACGTTTCGACCCCAATTAAACTGGTAGGTATACGTCACACCTTAAGGAGGGGTCTTCATCAGGACAAAAAGAAGCCTGGGAAGCACTGGTTTCTCTGAAAATTGACAATAAAAAGGCGTATGTAATATTTACAGTGAAAATGAATTTAAAATTAAAAGCAGGCGCACAACAGCACCTAACACAAACCAAAAAGAATTTATTTTAGTATTAACCATGGAAAGTTGGGCTGGTCAGCTCACAACTTAAGACGGAGAAACGGAGAGCGTCAGTGGATCCAGTAGTATTTATCAAGATCAATATTATTCAGTGTGTTCTCCTTAAGTAGAACCACTTTCTAAATGTTGTTTGATTAATCAACAAACTTCTGTTTGGAGAAAATGGACATAGACAGGCATATCAGTACTAAGTCCCATATTATTCCATACAACAAATGTGTCAGACTGGAATCTGATTATAGAATTATTTCATTACTTAGTTTCATCGGTGCATTCCTGATTACCTCAATTCCATACTACATGCAGATTTGTAGCTCCCTTTCTGACAAAATTTCTATCCAAACAGAGGAACCGTATATCGAACAACACTCAGTGCAGGCTCTCAATAGTGTTGCAATACAGCTCCTTCTCATTCAGTAAAGGATTTTAAAACAGACAGTTATGACCAAACCAAATCCAAAGACGATTGAGGTACATACCACAATAATCTAGTAGGCACATCAAGATGTGAAGACCTCTGCTTTCATATTCAAAACTTCCGAGTTTCTAAAAGGATAACCAGATGGTTATAACATAGATACAAAAGCCTCGAGATTCATGTTTAAACATTCGTTATGGGTTTTTCATACCTAATGGTGCAGACTGCCACCTTCTTCCGAAACTCGCGGAAGTTACCTTACGAACAAACCGCACTCGCTTCTGAAAAAAACGAGAGAATGCTGCTGATGATAATATCCCAACAACGATATGTTGCCGCAGCATTTTGATATAGTGCCAGACTAACAGGTTGAGAACCTCACCTTTAGTGTAGTTCAAATGGCGCATACAGCAACTCTGTTTGCGCCCAAACAGTCAGCCGTCAAACAATTCAACGGTGGAAGGAAACGTACGCTATGACGTCGAGGCCATAACAAGAGAAGACGGACTTCCGAAATAACACGGGAAGCCAGGAAAGCATTCCGTTGTCATGGTAACCCCGCAGATGTATCTGCATGAGTTCAATCTTTTAAGGGCAAAAGATTAAAAGATGATCTTTGTTATAATCCGGCCTGTTTGAGTGGGACCCTGATTATCTCAACTAGTTTGTTTGCAGAATATCGATCTTCACAGATTTGTGCCGGTGGTTTACTAATGCCGGTGTTGTGTCACACAAGGTCAAAAAAACAAGTGCATTATCTCACTACAATGATCATTGCATTATAGAAAAACATATTCAAACAACTTTAAACAACTTTAAAAATGTAAAGAAAGAGAAGAACTTTTGACTCGTTAGAACAAACTTAGCCCAAGTCACGCACCTCCTTCGCAGAGGGGTGTAGGTGGCTACCTCAATCCAAGTCATGCACCTCCTGCGCAGAGGGGTATAGATGAGTACGGCAGATCAGACATAGTTGACCTGTGCACCTCTCGTGCAAGAGGGTGAAAACAGGCTATGATGAATATCTGCAAATTTAGGGGTATAAAGCTTCTGATAAATAGAAGAAATAGAGTTTAGCACCCAAGTAGAGCTAACCCTTGGAAACATCAGGCATGGTTAACCATTTAGGGGGATGAAGCTTCTAATAAATGGAAGAAATAGAGTCCAGCAACCAAATAGAGCTAAACCTTTGGAAACATCAGGCATGGTTAACCTGCGCACCTCTCGTGCAAAAGGGTGAGGTCAGGATAAGACAATTGCCAACAAATTTTGATAGATGGAAGAAATAGAATTCAGCGCCCTAATCTAGCTAACTGGGCATGGCTACTTTCAGCCTCATTAAGTCCATTGCAAATGGAGTCCAGGATAGCCATCCATTTGGATTCACGGATATTAAGTATCATCGATATGTCCCCGCCTCTAGGGCCAAGAGTCACCTTTTCCAATACCAACCACCTCAAGGTATCAGGGGTATGTCCATATTTGTTGCAATGTTCTACCAACGGGGCACCCGAAACATTATATCTAATCCTGCTAGCATGTTGTAATATTCTTGCCTTAACCTTCTGCTGTGTTTGTCCTACATATACCTTATCACAAGGACATTTGATCACATACACAACATTTTGGGTGTTGCAATTAGTGTGTGATCTTAGGGCATAATTACGACCATTATGTGTGAATGTCTTAGTTTGGATAGATGATGGACAAGCAACACATGAGCCACATCTAGTGTGTCCAATGATTGGAGCCAGGTTCCACATGGATGGGATTGTAGGTGATTTAGGGCGATCAATCAATCAATCAATCAGTGACACTTATAAAGCGCGCTACATACCCGTAGGGTCTCAAGGCGCTGGGGGGGGGGGGGGAGGGGGGAGCCGCTACTGCTCGAACAGCCAGGTCTTCAGCTTCTTCCTGAAGGAGAGGTGGTCTTGGGTCAGGCGCAGGTCGGGAGGGAGGGAGTTCAAGGTCTTGGCGGCCAGGTAGGAGAAGGACCTTCCTCCTGTAGTCGCTCTTCGGATGCGGGGGACGGCGGCGAGGGCGTGGTTGGCTGATCGGAGGTGGCGTTTGGGAGCGTAGAAGTTGACTCGGCTGTTGAGGTTGCTCGGGCCTTGGTCGTGTAGGGCTTTGTGTGCGTGGGTGAGGAGGCGGAAGGTGATTCTTTTGTTAACGGGGAGCCAGTGAAGGTCTCTCAGATGTCCGGAGATGTGGCTGGTTCGTGGGATGTCGAGGATGAGTCTGGCTGAGGCGTTCTGGATCCGCTGGAGTCTCTTCTGGAGCTTGGCGGTGGTACCGGCATAGAGGGCGTTGCCGTAGTCCAGTCGGCTGGTGACGAGGGCCTGGGTGACGGTCTTCCTGGTCTCGGTGGGGATCCACCAGAAGATCTTCCGTAGCATGCGTAGGATGTTGAAGCATGCCGAGGAGACGTTGTTGACTTGCCTGGTCATGGAGAGGGAGGAGTCCAGGATGAAGCCCAGGTTGCGTGCATGGTCTGTCGGTTTGGGTGCGGTGCCCAGGGCGGGAGGCCACCAGGAGTCATCCCAGGCGGACGGAGAGGAGCCCAGGATGAGGACCTCCGTCTTGTCCGAGTTCAGTTTCAGGCGGCTGGTCGTCATCCACTCGGCTACCTCTTTCATCCCTTCGTGCAGGTTGGCTCTGGCGGCGGCGGGGTCGTTGGTCAGGGAGAGGATCAGCTGGGTGTCGTCGGCGTAGGAGATTATGCTGAGGTTGTGTTTGCGTACGATGGCCGCGAGGGGGCTCATGTAGACGTTGAAGAGGGTGGGGCTCAGAGATGATCCTTGGGGGACGCCGCAGATGACTTCGGTGGCCTCTGACTTGTACGGTGGTAGGCGGACTCTCTGTGTTCTCCCGTCGAGGAAGGAGATGATCCATTCCAGCGCCTTGTCCTGGATTCCGACGTTGCTGAGGCGCCGTACTAGGGTGCGGTGGCAGACCGTGTCGAATGCCGCGGAGAGGTCTAGGAGGATGAGGGCCGCTGTTTCTCCGTTGTCCATCAGGGCTCGGATGTCATCGGTGGCGGCGATGAGGGCGGTCTCGGTGCTGTGGTTGGCTCGGAAGCCAGACTGTGAGGGGTCGAGGGATCCGTTCGTCTCGAGGAAAGCGGCCATCTGCTTGTTGACGGTCTTCTCGATGACTTTGGCTGGAAACGGGAGGAGCGAGATGTGGCGGTAATTCTTGAGGTTGGTGGGGTCCGCTGTTGGTTTCTTGAGTAGAGCGCTGAGTTCGGCGTCTTTCCAGCTCTCGGGGAAGATGGTGGTGTCGAAGGATGTGTTGATGATGTCTCGCAGGTGGGGTGCGATGACAGCGTCGGCCTTGTTGAAGACGTGGTGAGGGCAGGGGTCGGTCGGTGATCCGGAGTGGATGGAGTTCATCGTGCGGATGGTGTCTTCGGTGCTGATCGGGGTCCAGGCGTGGAGGGTGGTGGTGGGGGGTGGTTGTTCGGTCATGGTGTGCGTTGGTTGGTTGTTGAAGCTGTTGTGTATGTCCGCGATCTTGTTGTGGAAGTATGAAGCCAGGGAGTTGCAGGGGTCTTGCGATGGGGTGATGTCGTTGTTTCCTGCGCTGGGGTTGGAGAGCTCTTTCACGATGTTGAAGAGTTCCTTGCAGTTGTGTGCGTTGTTGTCCAACCGGTCCTTGAATGCTGTTTTCTTGGCGGCGCGGATCAGCTGGTGGTGTTTCCGGGTGGCAAGTTTGAAGGAGGTCCTGTTGTCCGGTGTCGGTTCCCTTCTCCAGACTTTCTCGAGGGCTCGGCAGTTCTTCTTGGAGCTCTTGAGTTCGTCGGTGAACCATGGGGCTTTCTTGCTGCCGGGTCTGCTGGGCGGGGTCCTCAGTGGGGCGAGTTCGTCCGCGCAGTTGCTGATCCACTTCGTGAGGTTGTCGGCGGCCTGGCTGGGGTTCGCTGAGATGGCAGGAGGGTGCTGGCTCAGGGAGGTGGCGAGCTGGTCTGCTGTGATCTTGTTCCAGCTTCTGCGGGCGGCCTGTTGCTGGTGGTGGTGGGTCGTTGTTTTCTTGAAGGTGAAGTGGACGCAGCTGTGGTCCGTCCATTGAAGCTCTGTGGCGTGGCTGAAGTCGATGTCCTTGCTGGATGAGAAGACAGCGTCGAGTGTGTGTCCGGCGAGGTGGGTGGGGGTGGACACCAGTTGCTTGAGTCCCAGGTTGGCGAGGTTGTCGAGCAGGGTGCTGGTGTTGCGGTCGTTGTTGTTCTCCAGATGGAAGTTGAGGTCTCCCAGGAGGATGTAGTCAGTGGAGGGGAGGGCATGTGGGCTGACGAAGTCGGCGATGTCCTCGCTGAATTGTGTGCGTGGTCCAGGGGGTCGGTAGATCAGGGTGCCTCTGAGGGTGGTGTTCGGGTTGGTGTGGATCTGGAAATGCAGGTGTTCGGCGGTGGTCAGGGTGTTGTCGGTGCTGGTCGTGAGACGGATGGTGCTCCTGTGGATGATGGCGATGCCTCCTCCCATCTGGTTGGCGTTTCGGTCCCTCCGGACGATCTTGTAGCCCTCTGGGATGGCGATGGCGATGTCGGGAGCTGAAGAGGCGTTCATCCAGGTCTCCGTGAGGAAGGCAACGTCTGGAGCTGTGGTGTCGAGGAGGTTCCAGAGTTCGATGGCATGTCTGTGGATGGAGCGGGTGTTGAGCAGGATGCACTTGAGGTGGGTGCTGCTGGTGTTCGGCTTGGTGGGTGCTGGTGCGAGGCAGGTCCGGATGCAGGTGAACTTGCAGGCGTGGCAGCTGAAGGGTCCGTGGGTATGTCGTGGAGAGGCTTGATGGCATTCTGGGAGTCGGCCGGTGTTGAGAGCGGTGAGGGTGGCGGAGGAGTACGTCAGGCGGGTCGGTCGGGGTCGTCGTGGGCCAGGGGTCCTGGCGCTGGTCGCGATCCGGTCGCGGACGGGCGTAGGCGGGCTTACCTTTGGCGCGCCTTCGGCGCACAATCGGCGCGCCCGCTGCGCGTGACCGCTGCGCGTTCGCACGGTCGCCATTTAAGGCCAAGTGCGCGGGTGGGCGGAGCAGCTGGGAGGCGGAAGCGGGGAGGGTACAGAATAGAAAAAGGGGCGGGGAAAAGCGGCGGTGGCGGGAAGGGAGGGCGGAGGGCGGCGAGGTAGGCGGACAACAAGGAAGGAAACCACAACACGGGGGAAATAAAAATTAAACAGAACGGGCACAAATTCTCGACAAAACAAGGAAAAAACCAAAGTTATACAAAACAGGCACAAATGTTAGACAAAACAAGGGCAAAAACAACCGCAGCGGCGCCAGCCGGCAATCGGCAAAACGAGGCAGCAGCGAGGCAGAGGGCAGGCAAGGGGCACACGCAGCAGGTGGTGGCCGTGCGGCGCGGGGGTGTCCCACAAGTGGGTCACACTCACCTGCGTCGCACGGTCGCCATTTAAGGCCAAGTGCGCGGGTGGGCGGAGCAGCTGGGAGGCGGGAGCGGGGAGGGTACAGAATAGAAAAAGGGGCGGGGAAAAGCGGCGGTGGCGGGAAGGGAGGGCGGAGGGCGGCGAGGTAGGCGGACAACAAGGAAGGAAACCACAACACGGGGGAAATAAAAATTAAACAGAACGGGCACAAATTCTCGACAAAACAAGGAAAAAACCAAAGTTATACAAAACAGGCACAAATGTTAGACAAAACAAGGGCAAAAACAACTGCAGCGGCGCCAGCCGGCAATCGGCAAAACGAGGCAGCAGCGAGGCAGAGGGCAGGCAAGGGGCACACGCAGCAGCTGGTGGCCGTGCGGCGCGGGGGTGTCCCACAAGTGGGTCACACTCACCTGCGTCGCACGGTCGCCATTTAAGGCCAAGTGCGCGGGTGGGCGGAGCAGCTGGGAGGCGGGAGCGGGGAGGGTACAGAATAGAAAAAGGGGCGGGGAAAAGCGGCGGTGGCGGGAAGGGAGGGCAGAGGGCGGCGAGGTAGGCGGACAACAAGGAAGGAAACCACAACACGGGGGAAATAAAAATTAAACAGAACGGGCACAAATTCTCGACAAAACAAGGAAAAAACCAAAGTTATACAAAACAGGCACAAATGTTAGACAAAACAAGGGCAAAAACAACCGCAGCGGCGCCAGCCGGCAATCGGCAAAACGAGGCAGCAGCGAGGCAGAGGGCAGGCAAGGGGCACACGCAGCAGCTGGTGGCCTTGCGGCGCGGGGGTGTCCCACAAGTGGGTCACACTCACCTGCGTCGCACGGTCGCCATTTAAGGCCAAGTGCGCGGGTGGGCGGAGCAGCTGGGAGGCGGGAGCGGGGAGGGTACAGAATAGAAAAAGGGGCGGGGAAAAGCGGCGGTGGCGGGAAGGGAGGGCGGAGGGCGGCGAGGTAGGCGGACAACAAGGAAGGAAACCACAACACGGGGGAAATAAAAATTGAACAGAACGGGCACAAATTCTCGACAAAACAAGGAAAAAACCAAAGTTATACAAAACAGGCACAAATGTTAGACAAAACAAAGGCAAAAACAACCGCAGCGGCGCCAGCCGGCAATCGGCAAAACGAGGCAGCAGCGAGGCAGAGGGCAGGCAAGGGGCACACGCAGCAGCTGGTGGCCGTGCGGCACGGGGGTGTCCCACAAGTGGGTCACACTCACCTGCGTCGCACGGTCGCCATTTAAGGCCAAGTGCGCGGGTGGGCGGAGCAGCTGGGAGGCGGGAGCGGGGAGGGTACAGAATAGAAAAAGGGGCGGGGAAAAGCGGCGGTGGCGGGAAGGGAGGGCGGAGGGCGGCGAGGTAGGCGGACAACAAGGAAGGAAACCACAACACGGGGGAAATAAAAATTAAACAGAACGGGCACAAATTCTCGACAAAACAAGGAAAAAACCAAAGTTATACAAAACAGGCACAAATGTTAGACAAAACAAGGGCAAAAACAACCGCAGCGGCGCCAGCCGGCAATCGGCAAAACGAGGCAGCAGCGAGGCAGAGGGCAGGCAAGGGGCACACGCAGCAGCTGGTGGCCGTGCGGCGCGGGGGTATCCCACAAGTGGGTCACCAAGGAAGGATCTGACCACTAAGTCTCTGATATTTCGAGCTCTTCTAAAAGAATGTAGGGGGAGTGAATTTTGTTCAATGTCATCTGACACTAGACTCCAGTGTTTATTAATCACTTTTTTGATGTCGTTGCTCCGAGTGGAAAAGGTGGTGACACATATAAGACGTTCATTGGCTCTATTGGTTCTTTCCTCCGGTTGGAGGAGAGCCTCTCGTGGGTTGTACCACGCTCTCTTGCATGCTCTTTTGATAAGTCTTGCAGCGTAGCCACGATTTAGAAGGCGGGTGGACAGGTCCTGTGATTCTCTAACATAATAATCGTTTTTTTAACAATTTCTCCAACTACACAGGAATTGTCCCACCGGTAAGTTGTCTTTTAAACCCCGAGGGTGGTGGCTTCCATATTCCAGAAGAGAATTCCTCTCTGCAGGTTTCCTACATAGGGTTGTCTGTAAAATATTTTGCTCCTCAAAAATCATAATATCCAAAAATGCAATTTCCTTCATACTAGATTGTAGAGTGAACTGAATATCAGTACTTTGTTCGTTAAGCCAGGTGTGAAATAGTGTCAGATCTGCATCGGTCCCATTCCATATACATAGAACATTGTCTATGTATCGGACCCAAAGTGCCAGATGGGCACAAAAAGAATTGATGTCATTGAGGATGAACTTACTCTCAAAATCATCCATAAATAATATCGCCAGATTGGGGGCAAATGTAGCCCCGATAGCCACACCCTTCGTTTGGAGGAAGAATTCCTCCTGAAACATAAAGAAATTTTTAATCATGGCAATTTTGAGTAAATCCAAGATGAAATATGTTGGCACTTGAACTGGTGCTGTTCTTTGGTCAAGGGCTCTTTCCATAACCTTGATGGCTTCCAACTGAGGGATACTAGTATACAAAGATACAATGTCGCAGGTGACTAACAATTCTTGTTTGGGTTCGAAAGGTCTTTGATCTATCAAGTTGATCACTTGGGTGGCGTCTCGAAGATATGTTCTAGTTTGAATGGCAAGTGGTTTTAGAAAAAAGTCAATGTACTGATTCAACGGCTCAAGCATTGACCCACAACCGGAGACGATGGGTCGTCCCGGGGGGTGTGCCATGTCTTTATGTACCTTGGGTAAGGTGTAAATAGTGGCCAACCGTGGATGACTTTGGTTAAGAAACTTAAATTCTAACTCTGATAGAAAACCCTCATCCAAACCCTTCTGGGTAGTTTGTAAAATTTCGGAGGCTAGTTCTTTTGATGGATCCTTAGCTATTTTCTTATAGCTTGTTTCATCCAAGAGTTGTCTGTGAATCTCTTCTTTATAGTCAGTAAAATCCTGGACCACAATTGCTCCCCCCTTGTCCGCTGGCTTAATTACCACCTCTTTGTTATTCCTCAAGGAGATTAGTGCCTGTTTTTCAACTTTAATCAGATTGAATCTAGTGTATTTGGGTCTGGACAGAAGTTTATCTACGTCTCTGGTTACCAGCTCCTCGAATGCTAGAATCTTGTTACTCATGGCATATGTCGGCGGAAAGAAGGTGGATGGTTCTCTAAGAACTGTCACAGATGATCTTTGTTGTGTGGTGGAATTCCTAAAATAGTATTGTAGCCGAATTTTTCTAAAGAACCTGTAAAGTTCAGTTTTGAGTTGGAACTTATTAGGTGGCGATGTCGGCACATAGGATAGACCCCTACTTAATACTTTGTTTTCATCATCTGAGAGTGAGTACTTCGAGATGTTCAAAACAGGGTTGGTATTGGTTATTGTCTTAGGGACGTTGGCCAAAAATTGAACAGCTGGCACATTGTTCTGCAAATGTTGGCTGACTTGAGAACTATTCACCACCGGTAGACCTTCCTCCTCGTGGAGATTTCTCCGTGGTTTTCTGGTCGGAAGGTGACCTGTTTCTGGGCACGGCCCTTGCCTCCATCCCAGTTCCCAGTAATGGATTGCTGGCCTCGTTGTTGACCCCTCCCCCAGTTGCCTTGGCCTCTTGGTGGTCTCAAGTGGCCCTGGCCCTGACCTAAAAAAGGGGGCTGTTGGTAGTTGAAATTCTGATATTGATAGTTATATGAGGGGCCCAGTTCTCCCTGATCTGCTTCACTCCCGGAACTGTACGATGAGTCTGAAAAATTGGTGAAATTTCTTCGTCCTCTATAGCCACCCCGTCCCCGGTTAGCAAAACGGCCCTGGGTGTCTTGTTTATAATAATCCGGTTGTAGGTAAGGATATACGTTTTTTTTGTCAAAATTACGTAAATCCTTAGCTAATTACTCCAACTTTCTAGTTTGTGTTGTGATGTCAAAATCTTTCAGGGTGGCATCCAATGATTCTAACGCAGTTTTCGCATTAATAAGTGTACCATCCCCTCTGATCTCTGCTCTTAATGCTGTAATCGCTTTTGTTAATACTTGTACTTGCTCCGCTGCTGTCTCCACACCCAGCACCATCCAATGCCTGGAGTGACTTTATGTGGCCTTGTAAATATGGGCAGG
>NW_028246648.1:0-52151 GCF_964263255.1 Lissotriton vulgaris
CTAGAAGAGTTTATGGCAACAAAATTATAAACGGTATGGGATAAATAATAAGGAATTGGAAGACACAAGCTACTGTACTATTACTATATATATATGAGACAATTTCAGGATGTGATCAAAACAAATGTGTTCCCGGATATCTACTATACGTCAGGGATCACTGCTTGGTCTAAGTGTATATGGATGTGCTGTGTCCCATAACTGATACCTATAATTGTACCAGGGTTCTTGGGGAGGGGTGATAAGTTCAAATTTGAATAAGAGTGTAACAATGTATGTTCTGGATACTGGAATGACTTTATTATGTACAACAATAATCTGTAAATGTGTATACAGATCTAGCATGGACATTGCATTCAAAAAAAGTGATATATATGATGGATGTAACACTCAGAAAACTAATAAAAATATGTTTTAAAATATATATATATACAGGAGCTCGGGTGCATTTCCCTTGCACTTCTTCAGCTATTAATTCTTCTGCACTTATAACAATTATTTCTTCTTTTGGACTGGGACAACAATTCTGAACTTTGTAACAGCGACCTCCAGTATCAACTGCAAATGGTAAATTATTTTGGTGAAAGTAGCTTTCTTCATTAAAGAAAGACTCCCTAGTAAATGTGTGTTTCTATTCACCAGTGAAACTTTTACAAAAGTTAGTTTTAGTAACAAGTCTTTTTCTTTTTCTTTTGTCTTTCAGAAACTTCATTATTTTAGTTAAAGATTTCATTCTTCTTAAAATCAAACTAAATAATTTTCATTTCAACTTAAAAGCAGTATCAACTAGTTTCAATCTGTTGCTTTTGTTTGTAAGCTAGTAATCTTCTTTTATACTACTTACAATGTTTCAATGAATTCTGAATTACTCTACTTCGAAAGAGTAATTGTCGAATCTCTTGAAATTGTTTTTGTCTTCGTGTAACCTGTGTTTTTTCCTTAGTTTTACTTTTTGATTTTTCCATATGAAGAGTAATTTTCCTTCTCCTTAGTTGAAAAAATCTTGTTCTTCCTTTCATTCCTATTGTTCTCATATCATTTCTCCACAACTTTTTTATGAAACTGATTAGTGGTCTTATCTAAGCAAACCTTATCCTTGGTAACATTCTCATTTGTTTCTAACACATTGTGTTTATTTTTATTTAAGTAGATCTCTGTTTTTTATTTTCTTCTCTTTTCATCTTTTCTTCCCATCTTGAATTTGTGATCCAAACAAAATAATTTTCTGAAAACCAAAGAACACTTTTAATAGTTTCTTTCATCTGTTTAATATTTTAAAATAATTACATATGATTGTTAATATTAACTACCAAGCAATTATTTACATTACTATTTTCTGGATTTCAAATTTCAAAACACTACTCATTCCACCTAAATATATAGTGTGTACTTCAACAATACTTTCCCAAAAACGTATACAAAGTACCATAATCACTCATTCCTTTCCTATAATTGTCTTTAACCTCATTCGCCTCTTGCATTTCACTACTCAGCAACTACTAACAATGTTGGGCGTACCGAAATGCAAACCAGTTTCCCTGTCCATGTCACAGTTGAAAGTCATACCATATTACTCAAAGGATGCATACATCTCCCTGTCCCTTTCCCTAGTGGCATCATACTTAAAACAAACATACAAATAGATCTATACCTGTGTTTTATAGGTATTAGATATTCAAATACATAACTTGTGTAAAAAAATACATGTTGGGGAATAGACATACCTCAGCATAGTTAAACCATTAAGACAAATCATTGAGCCATGTAAATTAGGCTGATATCTATGTACGTTCCAACTCTGTACGTGTTTTTTCTATAGCATAGAAGTTCATTACGACTTTATCTGTGCAAGTCACATGTCCCCCAAAGGCCAGTGAGGGTCAACGCAGATGGGCCTCTGTTACCTTCCTTTTACAAACAAGGGGAGAGGAAGTATTAGAGACCGGGAACAAAAAGGATTGGGGTGTCAACGGACGTGTCATTCGAAGTCTCTCCATGTGCTGCTCCTGTGATGTACGCAGCATCAGCACGAGCAGGAAGTTTGACAATTGCCTTAACTTACATTCATGTGTGCTTCTCCACTGTGAGCAAACCCGTGCACCAAGCATGCAGGAAACATTTTATTTTTCTCATCTCCTTGAAGTTAGTAAACCGTGTCCCTGTTAAAGCCCCTCCCCAGTATTTTCCCACAAAGTTCAATCTGCAGAAGACCCTTTCTTGTCAGTTTCCCCAGCCAATTTTGGACCCAAATTCATCCCTGTACCTTAGTCACAAGACTATGTAGTCCTTGCAACAGTCAACCGATTGCGACTTTCTCTGTGCTGTACAAATGGCACCAACAGGCCAGTGAAGGTGTAAGTGCTATTTTTCACAGTAGATGTGCCTCTTTTACCTTTGTTTTACAAACAACAGGAGAAGAACGTTTAGAGACCTGGAGAAGGAGGTGTGAGCGGGCTCAAGGGACATGTCATTGCCAGTCTCTCAATCTGCTGCCACAGGGATGTACACAGGTTCAGTACAAGCAACAGGAAGATTGACAATACCTTAACTTACATTCCTGTGTGCTTCACAAGTGCAGAAACCAATGTACAAAGTGTGCAAACATATCATTTTTCTCATCTCACTAAAGTTAATAAAGCATGTCCGTGTTAAACTCCCCCCCAGGATTTTCCCACAAGCTTCAATCGGCAGAACGCCATTTCTTGCAGATTACCCCGGCTGATTTTGAACCCCAATTCATCCTTGTACCTTACAAATAAGACCATGTGACCCTTGCAACATCACACACTGTACGTATGTACCACTGAAACCGATTGCAACTTTCTCTGCGCTGTACAAATACCACTAACAAGCCAGTGAAAGTCTAAGTGCTATTTTTCACGGAAGATGGGCCTCTTTCACCTTCCTTTTACAAACAACGGGAGCAGAACCATTTGAGAGCGGGAGGAAAGAAGGAGGGGGGCTCAAGGGATGTGTCACTGCCAGTCTCTCGATCTGTTGCCCTATGATGTACGTAGATTCAGCACAACCAGGAAGCTTGACAATACCTTAACTTATATTCACATGTGCTTCAAAAGTGCACAAACCAATGCACGAAGTGTACAAACAACATATCATTTTTTTTCATATCATTGAAGTTAATAAAGCATGTCCATTTTAAAGCCCCCCCCCCCAGTATTTTCCCAAAAAGCTTCAATCTGCAAAGGGCCATTTCTTGTACATTACCCCGGCCGATTTTGGACCCCAATTCATCCCTTTACCTTACACACATGACCATGTAACCCTTGCAACATCCCACACTTTACTTGTGTACCACTGAAACTGAATGCAACTTTCTCTCCGCTGTACAGATGACACCAACAAGCCAGTGAAGGTCTAAGTGCTATATTTAATGGTAGATGGGCATATTTTACCTTCCTTCTACAAACGACAGGAGAAGAACCGTTAGGGAGTGGTAGAAAGAGGGAGGGGGGCTCAAGGGACGTGTCATTGCCAGTCTCTTGATCTGCTACCCCTGTGATGTATGCAGATTCAGCACGAGCTGGAAGCTTGACATTACCTCAACTTATATTCATCTGTGCTTCACAAGCGCACAAACCAATGCACGAAGTGTACAAAACACATTTCATTTTTGTCATCTCACTGCAGTTAATAAAGCATGTCCATGTTAAAGCCCCCCCAGTAGTTTCCCAAAAGCTTCAATCTGCAAAAAAAGCCATTTCTTGTACACTACACCGGCCGATTTTGGACCCCGATTCATCCCTGTACCTTAGGCACAAGACCATGTAACCTTTGCAACATCACACACTACACTCGTGTACCACTGAAACCGATTGCAACTTTCTCTGCACTGTACAGATGCCACCAACAAGCCAATGAAGGTCTAAGTTCTATTTTTAACTTAAGATGGGCCTCTTTTACCTTCCTTTTACAAATGACATGAAAATAACATTTAGAGAGCAGAAGGAAGCAGGGGTGGGGACTCAAGGAAATTTGTCAATGTCAGTCTCTCGATCTGCCGCCCCTGTAATGTACGCGGGTTCAGCGCGAGCAGGAAGCTTGACAATACCTTAACTATATTCATGTGTGCTTCACAAGTGTGCAAAAACCAATACACAAATGGGCCAATTCCAATCCGGTAAAATCCCCTACGAATCGCATTACGGTCCGTTTTTCCCATACGATTCGTACACCCACACCCTCCCCGTATGTACGATGAAGTACGATCATAACCCAAAGCATTTAAACATTCGATTCGTATCAAACACCATACGAACCAAAAATACATACAATACATATCCGGGTTACGCTGTACTCGCTGTCTGTACGTAAACAGGCAGCAGTTTCCGGGCCAGCAAGTACGATTCGTCTCGGCGACACTCCGTACGACCCTATTGCTACGGGAGCTGAAAACTACTGTTAAAGCTGAGTCCGGTCCGAACCGTACCCCGGTACGCGACAGACACGCCATGAACCCCATCGACTGTGTCATCCCAGTCCTGTATGCCTACGACCTGGTGCACAGAAACCGACAACGGCGTAGACAGTGAGTACAACATACCGCAACAACGGAAGTGTACATGTACGGGCACGCCATTGAAGTTTGGGTATGGTGCGTTACACGCTCGCGTATGTCACCATTGAAACAGTGATACAAACCGCACACATGCCATTAATGTTGGGGTACGTTGCTCACATCTGAGGGATGTGTAGATACAGTGCCCAGGCATAGAAGGGGTGGCTGGATAGGACTCCCAGCAGTGCCCAGGCATAGGAGGGGGTGTAGATAGGACTCCCAGCAGTGCCCAGACATAGGAGGGGGTGTAGATAGGACTCCCAGCAGTGCCCAGACACAGGAGGGGGTGTAGATAGGACTCCCAGCAGTGCCCAGACATAGGAGGGGTGGCTGGATAGGACTCCCAGCAGTGCCCAGACATAGGAGAGGGTGTGCATTGGACTCCCAGCAGTGCCCAGACATGGGAGGGGTGGCTGGATAGGACTCCCGCAGTTCCCAGACATAGGAGGGGGTGTAGATAGGACTCCCAGCAGGGCCCAGACATAGGGGTGTGCATTTCCACCATCATCCAACAACTACATGCCTGTATGTGGACATCCCTAACCAGTTACACTCATGATAGTTGCATATCAACACATCACTCACAGCAGTGACCTACTCCACGGAGGGTGCTATCCTGTCACACACTGCGTGACACACCACATGTGTGTGTTTTGTCAGATCCCACATGCATATCCACCCATGGAGGATGCAGGCACCCACACACCCCTCCATCATGACTCAATAGTGTCTAGTCATGTAACAGCCCGCCAAACAAAAAAGCACAAATGGACTAATGAAGTGTCATGTACATCCCGGCCATGATGTGAATGTCCAGGTGGTGAAACATGTACTCCCTCATGGAAGGAACCGGGTTGAAAACCCTTAGATACAAAGCACCTAAATATGAGTCGTGTGCACAAATTCCCAGCATTACATTTAGAAACATAAGGTCAAGGCTGATAAAATTTTCATGCATAGTGTGAAAAAAGTATGATTGTTTCCCTGAAGGCATTACTACATACTACAAACCCAAGCACAGTGAGTAGCATGGATGGCACAGACCAATGATCAGAACTCATTTGTGAGCAGGCAGGGCCATTGCTGAAGGGAATGTACACATATATAGGAAATCTACACAAAAGTCACCACAACAATTGTGCAACTGTCTGTAGTGAAGATTTCATGTGTCACTGAGGAAGGGACACTCTTTGGGACTATGTCTGTATGCAAACCCTGACCAGGTGCCGTGAGCGTGAGGGGTAGGTGTTCCGCCGTGCCGGTGTCCATATCAAGGTGTACTGAACCTTATTACGCTGGCCTCACGGGAGCATGCTGCGGGGCCTAGTCTTAATCCCCTTAGGGTCGCCTAAATAGAGCAGGACCCATTGGCCCGCTTGCCCTCCGACCCAGTGAGGTTGTATTTGCTTTCTTCATTTAGATTGAGCATTGAGCCCACCCCTTTTTTCTGTGTAGTACTTTATATTTATTTTTTAGGTCCTGACGAATCGCCTCTCGGCGAGAAACATGTTGACCACACTTGGGGGTAGAGTTAGTATTCTGTACACTCTTACGGTCTCTAAACTCCCCTCCCACCCCTTTTAACTAAGGAATCAGCCACGTTATTAAAGTTGCTAGTGGACTGATGACCTTTTTTATCACCTTCACTCACCACTGCACTGACTACACCTCTTTCATCCTCACCCACATCCACCATCGGCAAGGAACTAAAAGAACCCCGTCAAAAGAGTACCCTTGTGGGACTCCGTCGGACATTGCAACGCCGGTCCGACGAGGGGCAGGGAGCCGATGATGACACCGGACACCCTCGAGTAAGGGTGTGTTTCACGCTTATTACCTTGGGTGTGTGAGGCTCTCTAAGTTCCGACTAGGGAACCCTTCTTTGTAGTCACGGTATTTATAATACCAACTCCTCGCTCCACACTGTGAAACGCCCCCTGGGGAACTTTGTACTCTGCTGCTAGCTGTATGCAAACTGAACACACACAAACAAAGAGTAATTGCTGCAACATTGTGATGCCACATAGATACCATGGTCCAAATCATCACCATCATGAAATAGACATCTTTCATAATCCATTCACATAAACATGACAACAACTCCTAGACTCCTAGACACCCAGCACCTAAAGCAAGTACCTGAAATGCAAAATTTCTGAAAGAAAAATAAAATGCTTTATTCAGCTCCAAAGTAAAATGATGATGCAAATTAGTCCCGGATGTAACAAGGCCAATGGCCAGTCCACAAAATAAATCTTGTTTGGGGACATAGTGGAGTAGCATAACCCCAAACTTGCCTGCACACGGATGAATCAAAGGGTTGGTGACCCATGGGGGGCATCATCAGGGACAGGCTCCGGCACCACAGGGACAGTAGAGGGAAGGGTAGGTGTTGTGGGTGCAGGGGGGGAGAAATCATCCTCAGTGGGGAGTGCAGTGCCAAAGGTGGTTTCATATAAACTGCTGCACACAGCTGCCAGGTCCAACAGACTACCACCTGCACCCGGGCATGAAATGGGAGTGGAGGTAGAGGGCTCTGCATCTGCCGCAATATGTGTGTGGCTGCGTGCGTGATGTCTGTCTCCTCTCCCTGTGGGTGTGCCTACATCCCCCTGAGATTGGGTGCCTGGAGCTCTGTGCTTTGACTTCCGTGTGGGTGTGCTGGGTGTCTCTGTTGGGGTGTGTGATCTGGTGCGTCTGCGTGTATGGTGGACAGGTATGGGAGAGGGGGATGTGGATGGGCCTGAAGGAGGGGGTGGACGCTGCAGGAGGGCAAGTGCTGCCGTCAGTGAAGAGTCTATGGACGACAAACTCCGATGTTGATCAGACATGTCAGATGACATGCCCTCCATGAATGACAACAACTGTGTCAAGATTTGTGTTTGTCCATGGACATCTGACCAACGTGAATCTGCCGGAGTAGGTCCACAGACTCGGCACTAAGGGCAGCAGGGGAGACAGGGGCAGGGGTTGCGGTGCCGGGGACGAAGGAGACACGGGGGCAGCACGGACCAAAGGGACCCTAGCAACTGGGAAGGTGGAGATGGGTGTGGAGGAGGAGGGGACAGACATAGTGGTGGCAGATACAGTTGCTACGTATTGCCCCTCCTCCTGGGAGTCTGAAGCCGAGCCGTCCGCATGATAGGAAGTGTCTTGCCCCATGGGTCCGGCCTCCTGACTCCCCTCACCCTCTGTGCCACTGCCTCCCTTTGACTCCTCAATGTAGGTGGCACTGGGGCTGGGTCCCTCCACTTGGTCTGTGCTTGTGTCTCCTCCCGTTTCGGTTGATGATGCTGTCGGCAAGGAGAAAGGAAAAAAATATATCAGTCACCTGTACACATCGGACACATGAGCACAAAATCATTTGTGCACATTTCAATTCATGGCATGCATCATGAGTAACATGCCACATAACTCAGCACATATTTAAGACTAGTACTGCACACAACGCTACTTGGACACAAAGATACAAGTAACAGACCAGGCCACAACTTGAATGAGAGCCACAATGATGACCCACTGTATGTCAACAGATCTGGTTTTTATCCATCACCGTTCTGTTGCCCACTCTGCCACCCCAGTACAGACATGGTCAAGTGCAAATCAGTCTGACCCTGTGCCACATGGGAACAGTCCTGGCCGAACTGCCAAGTAATGCCATCCCAGGACGGGAAACAAGCTTTCTAGGACTGGTCACTGGCATCACAGCCATCTTCAGCCAGGCTTGCGCGAAACCCAGATCTGTATTCAAGCAAACATGGCTTAAGACGGCTGTAATGCCAGAAAGCAGTCCCAGGAAGCTTGTTTCCAGTCCAGGGAAGGCATGGCTTGGCATATCTGGCTGGACTGTTCCCATGACACATATGGTCAGACTGATTTGCACATGACCATGTTTGAACTTGGGGTGCAGAGTGGGCAACAGAACGGTGATGGATAAAACCCTGACCTGTTGACTGGGTGTGAGTGTATGATTGGTACGGATGCTGCCTCCATCACCACCCCCTTTTGTGACACTCCTCACAGGGGCATCTATCACCAGATCATACAGTTGCTAGCAATGTTCCCTCTAATTTTTTTCCTCTGTGTGCGGTAGTGGAGGGTCTCTGTGCGCTGCAACCATGGCCATGTGCGCCAGGAACCAAACCGCGCGTTTCTGCGGCGCCAAATCGCACTCAAAACGTTTACTTTAAAAAGTGAAAAGATGGTGCATTTTCAAACATACAGCTCCACAATAAGGGTCTTAAGGGCAGTTTGCAAATTGGATAAGCACGCCATGACATGAATTGGTTACACTGGCAAGTACACTTCAAGTTTAAAAAAGCACACGACTTCAATGGTGGTACCATCATAAGATTTTAAGAAATATTCTTAACTGGAGCACAGTTCATTGGGTGGGGAAATGTTGCAAGCCTACACAATATCACATATACACAAGAAGGGAGAGGGCTGTTCAGACACGTCAAGTGACGTCACTAGATGGATGGAAGCAATTTGTACAACTTAAATTTCTTTTTAAAAATGCCTTTTGAAGCAGAGGCAATTTCAAGAGGGAGACAGCCTGAATTAGGTCTATTGGCATGGACATGTATGCATACAGCAGTGTATTATTTATTGGTACGCAAGGGCTTGTGGAAAGTGAGCAATCAGACAGCACGAAATTCCGTGCCCTCTTTTCTTCCCTCTGTTCCCCTCGCTGTCCCCATGCTCTCTCGGCCAGGAATTTCCTTCTGTACCCCTCGCTGCCCGTGTCTCTGCCCAGTTTTCCCTTCTGTTCCCCTCGCTGCCCCATGCCTCTCTGCCCGTTCTGCTTTCTATTCTTAGCTGCCCCTATATTTCTGTATTCTGCCTCCTTGCCATTAGTTTTTTGTGCCCATCTGACCTCTGTGCCACTCGTTTTTCTGCCCCTTTTGCCTTCTGTTCCACTCGTTTTTCCCATCGCTTTTTGTGCCTTTCTGCCCTCTGTTCCACTCGTTTTTTTGTGCCTTTCTGCCCTCTGTTCCACTCGTTTTTAGTGCCCTTATGCCCTCTGTCCAACTCGTTTTTTGTGCCTTTCCGCCCTCTGTCCCACTCGTCTTTTGTGCCTTTCTGCCCTCTGTCCTACTGGTTTTTTGTGCCTTTGTGCCCTCTGTCCTACTGGTGTTTTGTGCCTTTATGCCCTCTGTCCCACTCGTTTTTTGTGCCTTTATGCTCTCTGTCCCACTCGTCCCACTCATTTTTTGTGCCTTTATGCCCTCTGTTCCACTCGTTTTTTGTGCCTTTATGTCCACTGTCCCACTTGTTTTTTGTGCCTTTCTGTCCTGTGTTCCACTCGTTTTTGTGCCTTTCTGTACTGTGTGCCACTCGTTTTTGAACCTTTATACTCTCTGTCCCACTCGTTTTTTGTGCCTTTCTGCCCTTTGTCCCACTCGTTTTTTGTGCCTTCCTGTCCTGTGTTCCACTCGTTTTTTGTGCCTTTCTGCCCTCTGTCCCACTCGTTTTTTGTGCCTTCCTGTCCTGTATCCCACTTGTTTTTTGTGCCTTTCTGTCCTGTGTTCCACTCGTTTTTTGTGCCTTTATGTCCTCTGTCCCACTCGTTTTTGTGTCTTTATGTCCTGTGTCCCACTCGTTTTTGTGCCTTTCTGTCTTGTTTTTGTGCCTTTCTGTCCTGTGTTCCACTCGTTTTTTTGCCTTTATGTCCTGTGTCCCACTCGTTTTTGTGCCTTTATGTCCTGTGTCCCACTCGTTTTTGTGCCTTTCTGTCTTGTTTTTGTGCCTTTCTGTCCTGTGTTCCACTCGTTTTTGTGCCTTTATGCCCTCTTGCCTTCTGTTCCGCTCGTTTCCCCAACAGCTGTGACCTTTTGTTTAAATATTGCTGACAATCAGAGCCCCTTCACGGGCTCTGATTAACAGCAATACTTAAACAAAATGCCACAGTCTGCCCCGCGCTTCACTAAAAAAAGCGTGGACACTTTCCAAACACAGCGTGTAAAGTACACGCTGTGTTTGGGAAGTGTCCACGCTTTTGTTAGTAAAGCACGGGCAGAATGTGGCATTTTGTTTAAGTATTGCTGAAGGGGCTCTGATTGTCAGCAATATTTAAACAAAAGGCCACAGTCTGCCACGCGCCCACGCAGCCGCAAGCACCATAATCGCCATAATCGCCACAATCCCCACCAGCACCCCCCTGCCTCCTTACCTGCACTCCGCACTCCGCACTCCGCACTCCGCACTCCGCATTCCTCACGCCCGCCGCCACCACTTGAAAAGTGCCTCATGTTTGCACCGCTCACTTTTTAAAAGCAGTAGGTGGCGCGACTCTCTAGCGATGTCCTGTGTGCACGCTCCACGCTAGGTGGTGCGCGCTGACGTCAGGGAAGGTGTGCGCACACGCGCTGGCGGCCTAGAGGGGACAGTGGATCCCCTCCATCACGGTCGCTCCCCCAGCTCTCCACTCGCTTCACGGAAGCCTTCTGCTCGCTGCCTGCCTTGCCTGCCCTGATACCTGCTGACTGCCGCCCTGCTACAGCGCATAGATCATTTCACTGCGCTTGGTATCGTTTCTGCCCTCATTGCTTTTCCTAACTAAATGCATAATGTTTGAGCGCTTGTTATCGTTTGTGCTCCCATTGCTCCATTATAATTAACTGTGTATAGCGGCGAATGTTATTGTCGGTGAAGCGTCTCTTTATTTACTTTGTAACAAGAATCATTGAGTGAAGCTCCGGCTGTGCCCCACTTTCGATTTCTTTCTGGGCGGCCATTTCGATTTGTTTGTACTTTCACCCGTGTCTCCTCCCAGACCCCGCCTCCCAGCTGACCCTCCCACACACTGATACACTACACTCGCCCCATCCTCTCTTTCCCTGTGACCATCTGGATCCCCTCCATCACGGTCGCTCCCCCAGCTCTCCACTCGCTTCACGGAAGCCTTCTGCTCGCTGCCTGCCTTGCCTGCCCTGATACCTGCTGACTGCCGCCCTGCTACAGCGCATAGATCATTTCACTGCGCTTGGTATCGTTTCTGCCCGCATTGCTTTTCCTAACTAAATACATAACGTTTGAGCGCTTGTTATCGTTTGTGCTCGCATTGCTCCATTATAATTAACTGTGTATAGCGGCGAATGTTATTGTCGGTGAAGCGTCTCTTTATTTACTTTGTAACAAGAATCATTGAGTGAAGCTCCGGCTGTGCCCCACTTTCGATTTCTTTCTGGGCGGCCATTTCGATTTGTTTTTACTTTCACCCGTGTCTCCTCCCAGACCCCGCCTCCCAGCTGACCCTCCCACACACTGATACACTACACTCGCCCCGTCCTCTCTTTCCCTGTGACCGTCTGGATCCCCTCCATCACGGTCGCTCCCCCAGCTCTCCACTCGCTTCACGGAAGCCTTCTGCTCGCTGCCTGCCTTGCCTGCCCCGATACCTGCTGACTGCCGCCCTGCTACAGCGCATAGATCATTTCACTGTGCTTGGTATCGTTTCTGCCCGCATTGCTTTTCCTAACTAAATGCATAACGTTTGAGCACTTGTTATCGTTTGTGCTCGCATTGCTCCATTATAATTAACTGTGTATAGCGGCGAATGTTATTGTCGGTGAAGCGTCTCTTTATTTACTTTGTAACAAGAATCATTGAGTGAAGCTCCGGCTGTGCCCCACTTTCGATTTCTTTCTGGGCGGCCATTTCGATTTGTTTGTACTTTCACCCGTGTCTCCTCCCAGACCCCGCCTCCCAGCTGACCCTCCCACACACTGATACACTACACTCGCCCCGTCCTCTCTTTCCCTGTGACCGTCTGGATCCCCTCCATCACGGTCGCTCCCCCAGCTCTCCACTCGCTTCACGGAAGCCTTCTGCTCGCTGCCTGCCTTGCCTGCCCTGATACCTGCTGACTGCCGCCCTGCTACAGCGCATAGATCATTTCACTGCGCTTGGTATCGTTTCTGCCCGCATTGCTTTTCCTAACTAAATGCATAACGTTTGAGCGCTTGTTATCGTTTGTGCTCGCATTGCTCCATTATAATTAACTGTGTATAGCGGCGAATGTTATTGTCGGTGAAGCGTCTCTTTATTTACTTTGTAACAAGAATCATTGAGTGGAGCTCCGGCTGTGCCCCACTTTCGATTTCTTTCTGGGCGGCCATTTCGATTTGTTTGTACTTTCACCCGTGTCTCCTCCCAGACCCCGCCTCCCAGCTGACCCTCCCACGCTCCGCCCCCTCCACACTTCATTTATGCCTGATGGTCCAACGTGCAGCGTCCACGCGCTGCGGCCGCGACGAAGGTGCGCCAAAGGTAAGCCCGTCTACGCCCGTCCGCACCAAGACCGCGCCCAGCGCCAGACCCCCTGGCCCTCGCATTGCCCAGCCCTCCCGCATTACTTACGATGCCACCACCCTCCTAGCCCTTAACCCCGGCTGCTCCCCCAACTGCGTCCAAGCCGCTCCTGGACTCACCCATGGACCCTACTCTTGCAACTCCTGCAAGTTCAACGTCACCAAAACCAGCTCCTCATCCACCAACACCAAACAGAGACCTGACACCAACCACCTTAAATGCATCCTGCTCAACACCCGCTCGGTCCACAGACACGCCATCGATCTCTGGAATCTACTCGACACCATCTCACCGGATGTCGCCTTCCTAACAGAAACATGGATGAATACCTCTTCAGCCCCAGACATCACCATTGCCATCCCGGAAGGATACAAGATCATCCGCAAGGACCGCATCAAGCATACAGGAGGAGGCATCGCTATCGTCCATAAGAACTTCATCCGCATCTCAACCAGCTCTGACGTCAACCTTGCCAGCGCCGAACACCTCCACTTCCAGATCCACACCGACCCCAAGACCACACTCAGAGGCACCCTCCTCTACCGTCCTCCAGGACCCCGTGCACAATTCAGTGACGACATCACTGACTTTATCACCCCACACGCCCTCCACTCCGAGGACTACATTCTATTGGGAGACCTCAATTTTCACCTGGAAAAGAACAATGACAGCAGGGCCACCACCCTTCTGGACAATCTCGCCGACCTCGGACTCAAACAACTTGTCTCTACGCCCACCCACATCGCAGGTCACACGCTCGACCCTATCTTCACCTCCAGCAAACATGTCTCATTCAGTCACACCACAGCTCTTCACTGGACGGACCACAGCTGCGTTCACTTTACCTACAATAAGGCCACAATCCACAACCATCCTCAAACCACCCTGCAAAGAAACTGGAACAAAATAACCATCGACCAGATCTCCTCATCGCTTCTACTAAACCCCCCCGCCCACTCCTCAAACCCCGACCAAGCAGCCATTAACCTCACCCAATGGCTATCCAACAGCGCTGACATCCTAGCACCGTTGAAAAAACGCCAAAGCAAACTAGGCAGCAAAAACGCATCCTGGTTCAACGATGATCTTAAGAAATCGAAGAAACACTGCCGCTCCCTCGAGAAGGCCTGGAAAAAAGACCCAAACACCAACACCAGGGACGCCTTCATAAATGCCACCCGCATACACCACCAACTAATCCGGTCTGCCAAGAAAGCCGCATTCAAAGACCGTCTAGATAACAACGCCCACAACAGCAAGGAATTATTCAACATAGGATTGAGTAAGAGCCTTTCGTGTCTGTGTTCACAGCGCCGGGATGCCCCTGGGTAACTGCGCGCGTTACAAATTTTATATAAATAAAATAAAAAATAAAATAACATCGTCAAAGAATTTACCAACCCATCAGCCAACTCCAACGACATCACCCCCTCCCAAGCCCTCTGCGACTCCCTAGCTTCCTTCTTCCACAACAAAATCGCAGACATCCACAACAGCTTCGACAACCGACCCGAAGACCAACCCACCCAACCTTCTGCAGGACCTTCACCCCCCTTGCACATCCTTAACGACTGGACCCCAATCTCCACTGAGGACACCATCCGCCTGATGAACTCCATCCACTCAGGATCCCCAACTGACCCATGCCCTCACCACATCTTCAACAAAGCAGACTCCATCATAGCACCACACCTCCGAGATGTCATCAACTGCTCCCTCAACTCCGCCACCTTCCCGGAAAGCTGGAAACACACAGAACTCAGCGCCCTCCTGAAAAAACCCACAGCTGACCCCACCGAACTCAAAAACTACCGCCCCATCTCGCTTCTTCCATTCCCGGCCAAAGTCATTGAGAAAGCTGTCAACAACCAGCTCGCCGCCTTCCTCGAAGCCAACAAATCCCTCGACTCCTCACAGTCCGGCTTCCGAGCCAAACACAGCACTGAAACCGCCCTCATCGCAGCAACAGACGACATTCGAACTCTACTGGACAATGGAGACACAGTCGCCCTCATCCTCCTCGACCTCTCCGCGGCCTTCGACACAGTCTGTCATAGCACCCTTCCACAGCGCCTCAGAGACGTAGGAATCCAAGGAAAAGCACTGGAATGGATCACCTCGTTCCTCACCGGAAGAACACAAAGAGTCCGCCTCCCACCATTCAAGTCAGAGGCCTCTGAAGTCATCTGCGGCGTGCCACAAGGATCGTCACTCAGCCCCACCCTCTTCAACGTATACATGAGCCCCCTTGCTGCCATCGCTCGCCAACACAATCTCAACATCATCCCCTACGCGGATGACACTCAACTGATCCTATCACTCACCAAAGACCCTACCACCGCCAAAACCAACTTACATGAAGGAATGAAAGAAGTAGCCGAGTGGATGAAGCACAGCCGTCTGAAACTGAACTCAGACAAAACAGAAGTCCTCATCTTAGGCACCTCCCCCTCCGCCTGGGATGACTCTTGGTGGCCAGAAGCCCTAGGAAAAGCACCCATCCCGACAGACCACGCACAGAACCTGGGCGTCATCCTGGACTCCTCACTCTCGATGACCAGACAAGTCAACGCCGTTTCATCATCTTGCTTCAACATTCTTCGCATGCTCAAAAAAACATTTCGCTGGATCCCCACCGAAACTAGAAAAATGGTCACCCATGCACTGGTCACGAGCCGCCTGGACTACGGAAACACACTATACGCCGGTACCACCGCAAAACTCCAGAAAAAACTCCAACACATCCAGAACGCTTCAGCCAGGCTCATACTAGACATCCCGCGTAAAGAATACATCTCTGATCACCTGAGAGACCTCCACTGGCTCCCCGTAAATAAGAGGATTACTTTCCGCCTCCTAACCCACGCACACAAAGCACTTTACGAACTTGGGCCCGAATGCCTCAACACACGATTGTCCTTCTACACCCCCTCCCGTCAGCTGCGATCCTCCAACCAAGCCCTTGCCACTGTACCTCGCATCAACAAAACCACCATGGGAGGTAGGTCTTTCTCCCCTCCCTGGCAGCTAAAACCTGGAACTCACTTCCCACTCACCTTCGCCTTACTCAGAACCACCTGGCATTCAGAAAGCAACTTAAAACTTGGATATTCGACAAGTAATTCCCCACCCTTCCTCTAGCGCCTTGAGACCCTATGGGTATGTAGCGCGCTATATAAATCTCTCTTGACTTGACTAGTACATAACACACACTGACTGTCAAGTGAAGTGGCCCACATGTCCAAAATCCTGACAATGCCTAAGTTAATGTGCCTGCAAATGTGAATATAAAAATAATTGCTGCATTGTTGACACACCCTCAACCACATAGGAAATGTGAACACAGTAGTGTGCACACCAAGACAAAACAGCGTTGCACCACCAATACATACATGTTGCTCAAATCTATGAGGACAAACATCTCTGTGAGCAAAGAACATAGCCTGTGAAGCCCCCAATGACAGCATTGTCCAGCACCACAGGGTAAGTGCATAGTGATGAATTCACATCAGAAATTACATACACAGCTCACCACTGTCAAGGCTAAACTGGCAGGCCTATCACAGCTCTCCTGCACAACACCCCCATCACTCCGTCAATGTCAGTGATACAGCTCAAGAAGTGTAAACTCAGAATCAGGTTATCAATAACTGAGCAGTAATTGAAATAAACCCAAGGTCACCTCGAGTGGCTGGCCATCCATAGTAGTCACAAACCACCAGCAACATATTCTTGTGAATAGGCACACAGGCACTGCCCAGTGTGAGTATGCACACGCCAAATTTTGTGTACATGGTCACTGTGCACATGTAGCAGACACATGAGTAATACAAAGTATGCCAGGGACAAATGCCACTGAGGCAGACCCATGCTGAACTCCATGTTGAGACTCATGATCAGTGCCAAAAACCATGAAGGCCAAACCCAGTGCACAGGTCGTGGAACAGCTAAAGTACCAACACGTGTCACAGACCTCCCTCCAACATGATGATGTGCTAAGCAATGTGCATACTCATACCTTGTGCCCTAGGAGTACATGCCCAAAGTGAAAATACAAAAAGCAGAGGACACATGTTGATGAGGGGAAGGGATGTAAAAGAGCATCAGCCAAATATGGGGAATTGAAACTACAATGCATAAATTGCCTGTCTGACCAGACACCCCCAAATGTGGGAGTGTTACCAGGTTTCAGACCACTGCAGGTAGCATGTGACACACAAGGCAACAAACAGACATGTACCTACCCCCTCCTTGCTGCTGCCCCTCCTGCAACTGCCTGTGGAGGTCAGGAAAAACCACTTCCAGGACCCAGAGCATGTGGGGGATGAGGTGACGGCCGTCGCCATGCCGGCGTGGAGCTTCAAGCTTGAGCTGGACCCAGGCGATACGCCGGTTCCAGCACCTGATGTCCTGCCACCTCTTCCTGATGTTCATCAGCTTTCGCTGAGGGCCCCCCACAGACCTGACAGCCCTGGCAATGTCCCTCCAGATCTCCCCCTTCTCATAGGCAGTTGCCTGTCATGAAGACAAAGTGAAACAACATCACTACACCTGCTCCATGTCCCAAAGAAACACACTTGCACCACATTGACGATGACAACAGCGCATAGGATGCTGACAGGACTTGCATCATTGTCCATGTGAAAGTGGCCTGTGAGCAAACACGAATGCACTACATGCCTTTGAAAGGCAACAGATGCCATAAAGGGTGCAAACCACTCACTGAGTATGGCACACACTGAACAAGACATGCAACAGCAGGGTGGTGGACAGCATGTGACATGCTGTCACATTTCCCACTACACCTAAGAACCCTCAGCAGACCACACATACACACCCTGGCACATATCATTCGCTTGTCAGTGTCAACAGTGTATACAACCCTCACTTTGCACATGTCACACTTGACAAAGATGTGACACAGGTGTCATGCTAACTGTCCAAGTCATGCACACAACACTGCATACTTGTCACATCAGATGGCTACATCTGTGGCATACGCCATGCAGCTGTGTTGCAAGATATCACATACACACTTTGCCAGGTGACAACGAACATTCACACTCTTCAATGTCCATGAGTTCAAACCATGCATTTGTCCAACATCCACACAGGACACCAAAAACCATTACCAACAGTGAGTACATTCATCTCTCACTCTGGGGGGAACACTGTGACACCTCAGTAAATCATGGTAATGAAACATGCAAGGTGTGGCACAGCAGAATGGGTGATTCACATTGCATTGAATGTCACAGTTAGCACAGTGCAGGTAAGCAGTGAACACTATTTAACTACATCATTCACTGCATGGGAGATAACACAATGTACACACCCAGCACTCAATGCCAAACCACATTGCATGTCTGTTCCACAATGGCTGTAGTGACACACACACAACAGGTGCACAATCCAAGCTAGTGCAGTCATCACTCACCTGCTCCCCTGGTCTCCCATACAGCTTTCTATAGTTTGGTAGGAGGGCATCCAGCAGGGCCTGGTTCTCCTCCTCATTGAATGCCGGTGCCCTCTCCATGGTCAGCAAAATCAGAGTCCAGGGAATGCAGAAACCGCAGCAGTGTGGTCCACTCCAATGTTGTGCAGGCAAGTGCCCTCTCCCAGACACATGAAGCCTTAAATCAGTGCTGCTAAGGGGCTTTCAGTATCATGCGTACGGTGTGATAGGCCAGATTACTTAGCATCCTATGTTTCATCCAATCCCATTGCACATAAGGCCCTGACACACATTTGCATGGTTTAAAAATTGAGCTTTAGCTCAACAACAAATTTTGCAACATTGTATACTTTTGCCCAACTGAATTTTGCAGGACACCTGTAGCACACACTCAAATCTCAGTTTCCTTGATGACTAGCCTGCATTCTGGGCATTCTACTCGTCCCCTAGGTGTTCCCTATGTATTTTCTGGGATCCCCACACAAGTACGGTGCGTTTTTCGTTGCGAATGCCACATATTCAATAGTGAAACGTCCCGCACACACGCACGCACTCTGGGGGTACGCCTCGCTCGCGTATGGCACTATCACAATAGTGAAACGTCCAACACACACAAGCACGCACTCTGGGGGTACGCCTCGCTTGCGTATGGCACCATCACAATGGTGAAACGTCCCGCACACACGCACGCACTCTGGGGGTACGCCTCACGCGCGTATGGCACCATCACAATGGTGAAACGTCCCGCAGACACGCCCACACTCTGGGGGTACGCCTGGCTCGCGTATGGCACCATCACAATGGTGAAATGTCCCGCACACACGCACGCACTCTGGGGGTACGCCTCGTTCGCGTATGGCACCATCATAATGGTGAAACGACCCACACAATCGCAGGCACGCACTATGGGGGTAAGCCTCGCTCACGTATGGCACCATCACAATGGTGAAACTTCCCGCACACATGCACGCACTCTGTGGGTACGCCTCACTCGCGTATGACACTATCACAATGGTAAAACGTCCCGCACACGCACCCACTCTGGCGGGGTACGCCTCGCTCGCGTATGGCACCATCACAATGATGAAACGTCCCGCACACACACACGCACTCTGGGGGTACGCCTCGCTCGCATATGGCACCATCACAATGGTGAAACATGCATGCACTCTGGGGGTATGCCTCGCTCGCGTATGGCACCAATAGAATGGTGAAACGTCCTGCATACACGCACGCACTCTCGGGGTACGAGGCGTTATACACAGTGCATTTCACATGCCCATGTGAATGCAGGTGTACGGTGCATTTTATACAGTGCGTTTCACAGCTGGAGCAGGGGGATGGTACGTTTCACACAGTCACGTATGGCTAGTGATATGAGGCGCACACATGGCAGGGATGTAGCATTACGGTTAACACAAGGATGTCTATCAAGTTCTTGTCATTGCATACTGATATGAGCTAGGCCCTAGGTGTGGCAGGTACTGATATAGCACAGCATATCATTTCATGTTGCACAATTGATGTGTGATGACCTTGTGACACATGTGATGTGTGATGGGGCACTATGAGGTACACATCAACTTTTCACTTGTCCTCTGTGTATCATCATGCACATGTTGTCATGCACATAAAACCTGGGATTGCACAGTCATCACTTCCGGAACCTGATGGCAGGGACCGTGGCAATTTCTCAGTGGTCATTTTGACTCTAATCATGTCCCTATGTAACAATGTACTGTGTGTGTAATTCTTAATGAAGATATTTTCAGTTTGGGGTCCGTATAATGCATCTGCTGCTGGTGCATCTCTAATGGGTCTGTGTTGTGACTGAAATGGTTTTGCATTTACGCACACCATGGCACATGTGCCTTTTCAAGGTCTTGTTTTTTTTTTGCTTTTTTTTTTGTACTTATTTGCCATCTCCTCGCCCCTGATTTCGCGATTCCGCCCTGGGGCAGTTCATCTCATATGGTGGGGTTTCTTAGATCTTAGGAGGAAGTGTACCACCTTGACCTGTCTTCCTCGAGACTTATACCCGCCGAGATCTGAGAAGGCTTAATCATAGGACTTCACACACCATTACCCTAATTTCCCAACCCTTCACCCAAATATAACAGAAAGGGAGCCCAAAATCTATATTTTTTCTTTTGCCGATCCACAATGTCCAACTTAGCAATGGCACTCAATGCTCTTAACCAATTCAATTCTGTCAGAGGGTCTGCCGATTTATCTTGTAGATCAAGTCTTCCCGACATAACTAGTTCAGGGCTTACCTCAATCTGCTGGGTGAGTACCGCTGACAAACATGTACTTACGGCGTCCCAGAATATCTTTATCGCCGGACACGTGACAAACATGTGTAGATCATCTTCATTAAAGCTGTTACATTTGGGACATGCCACCATTCCGCCGGCCTTAAACTTCGAGGGTTTTCTGGGGGACCAATATGCCCTGTGGAGGGTGAACAAGTGATTTCTCCTTAGGTTTGCAGGTTTTACTACTTTATATAAAGTAAACGTAGTTACTTGCCATTGGTCTTCTGACGCCATCCTCAGCAAGCACTCTCCCCACAGGGTCTCTGGCAGTGTAAATGGTCCATCCTCAAGCTCCACTATTGACCAGTACCACAGCGCAAATTTTTTTTTATTGGTCTCTCCATCCCCAACTTCTCTTCAAAACCATTATGCTGGCCGATTAAATTAACCTTGCCGGCCGCCCAGCTTTGGATCTGTAGGTATTTAAACCTTGAAAATGTATGGCCCCACTTTTGTTCGCAATAACCCCAAGGTACCAAGGGGCATATTACCAAGGGCCTTATCGCCGCTTTAGCTGGAATTTTTCCCGCTAAAGCGGTGATAATTTTATCGCCCTATTACCTAGCTGTCGCTAACACCAGTTAGCGACAGCTAGTAGGAGATAGCGATCATCTTGGGCCCCACTTTGCATGTCAGCGATAATTATCGCTAATGACATGCAAAGTGGGCATGCCAAGATGTTAGCAACTGGAAACAGTCGCTAACATCGCTATCGCCTATTACCTACTTTTGGAAATATTCGCGCTAAGCGCGAATATCTCCAAAAGCTAACGCCTGCCCAGAGCAGTTCTTAGCCATGTTATCCAATGGTAGGTGGATAACATAGCTAAGAGCATTAGCTCGGTAATGCATGAATATCGCTGACTTTTCAGCGATATTCATGCATTTCAGCCGATTTTTATCGCTTAGGAGATAAACCTTGATAATAGCAAGGCTTCTAAGCGATAAAAATAGGCGAAGCACGGCGATAAATTATAGTCGCTAACCAAGCTTAGCGATAATTATCGCTTATTCTTGGTAATATGCCCCCAAGTCCCCCTCTATAAACAACTCTCCCCACCTCTGAGGTCCATCTGTTTTTAGTGCCGTTGCCAACGCATCTTTAGACCAGAGAGAAGCACCTGGCGTGTCCCAGATCGGTGCCATAAAACTAAAATATGGTATTTTTGTTGCCCTCCTGATTTTGAACCAAACCATTGCTAGATCCTTCAGCACTTTTAATCTATTTTTTTTTTTTATTTGGGTCGGCAAATTTATACATATATCCCTGTTGCTTCACATTCTCCATATTAAGCAACGCACTCAGCATTTTCCCTATATCTGAGCTCCCCGGAGTAGCCAGCAGCATTCTACAGTTCTTCAGCAGTAAGGCCCATGAATAGATCTGAAAATCCGGGGCCGCCAACCCTCCCTTCAAGAGTTTTCTCCTTATCTTTTTCCATGATAGGCGGGACCCTTTTGATGCCCAAATAAAAGACCCTATCTCGCTCTGCAGCCTTACAAACCAATCCTTCTCAAATAAAAGAGGCAGTGAGTCAAACAAAAAAGTTATCTTGGGTAGAACCATCATTTTCACCAGGTTGACTCGACCGTATATTATTAGCGGGAGGTGTGCCCACCCCCGTAAAGCAGAGGAGACCTCTTTCCTAACCTTAACAAAGTTGGCTTTAGTAAGCTGCTTTATATCATGTGTTATTTTCACCCCCAAATAGCGTATCTCAGATTTGCCCTCAGCTGTTAAATTCCAAGACATAACCTCTGTCTTCTCAGCATTTAAAAGTTATCCGGAGACTTCCCCAAACTCCTTAGTTATTTCTTCTAAAAATCCAATCAACTGCTGCAAATTGGAGGTGAGAATGACTATGTCGTCTGCATATAACCCGATCTTCCTTGACCATCCCTGGAATTCGAAAGGGGGGATCCTCTCTGCCTCCTTGATTCTACAGGCTAGGGGTTCAATGTAGAGATCAAACAAGAGGGGAGAGAGGGGGCAACCTTGTCTTGTTCCTCTCATTACTTTTATTGGCTGAGTTAGTGTCCCGTTCACTAATACCCTAGATGTAGGAGATTTATATAATAATGCCAGAGCCGAGCTAAAATGTGCACCCAGGTTGAGATGATTTGTCAGAGCCATTAAGTATCTCCAATTTATCCGATCAAATGCCTTGGCGGCATCCAGCGTGATAACCGCCAAGGGAAGGTTGTAGGTGGAGGCTACATCTATACTCCCTATAAGAGAGAAAGTTAACTCCTTCAAATACCTGCCCTTAATAATTCCCTTCTGATCTTCATGTATTATGTGAGAAACAACTTTCCCAAGCCTGTCCGCTATAATCTGATCCTATGTCGGATTGCCGCCAACAGTAAATGGGGATATGGTGTAATTAACCACTCCTGAAACCCCAACAAGAGAAGTCCTGAAGAAGGTGCCACAGAATCTAATGTACTGCACCGAAACGTGTCGACGCATTTTTTCTAACACAAAGAATCCAATCAGGGCCTGGTAAACTCTAGAAGGATACCTAACATTATCACTAGTGTTTACTTAAATTAAGCTGTTTTAGGCCTTTGGATCTATTAACATAGAGTGGCAAAGACATTCGGGAGCCACAATAATACGAGGGGTTTGTCAAAGTATATTGTTTTGTTTCATGTCCATTAACCGCTGAAATGTCGCATATATGTCTATTCTAGCTGTGTAAAACTTTTTTATTTGTATGCATTGTTTTTTAATTGTTTGCATTGTTCCCAATTGTCTATGTTCGTTTCAAGGAACATTCCTTGGATTTTAAATTGTCGTTTATTAATTTGTTGTGTATTTTATTGCTCAGATATTGATTTTTAATAAAATTAGATTGTGAACGATTTTATTTCTTTGTGGAAATCCTTACATATTTCCTTATATTTAGTGGACTATAGGTCCTACCCCCTGGTGAGACAGGTGGGTGGCCAACAAGCTGACTCCAGGGATTCCCCTTTTGACTTACTGTCTTTCTACCCTGTTCCCTGGTGAAAGTGGGGTACCCTCTCTTTTGAAACCAGACCTCAGCAGGAAGCCCATCTGGACCTGGCACCTTCCCTTTCTTTACCTGCTTAATTACCGCTTCAACTTCTCCCTGCAGGATCTCACGATTTAAAACATCCTGAAGTTCTTCCGGCACTGGTTGCAGCACCTTGACCCACTGGTCTACTGTCTGTGCGTCTGGTTCAAGGTCTTCCCTATAGACTTCCTCGAAATACCTGTGGAAGGCTCCCCCAATATCTTTGATATCCGTAACCAATTGTTCCCCCACTTTCACTTCGTTGATCAAATTTCGAACTTGATCCTTCCTCGCCTTCCAAGCTAACAGTTTACCTGTCCCCTCTCCATACTCAAAATGCGCCAGTTGGCTGGCCGCCCATTTCTCCTTGACCCTACCGCTTAGCACCCTTGTCAATTCTCCTTTTAGCTCAGCCACCTTCTGGACAATCCTTCCCTCTGGCTCGAGGCCCCCTATGCTTATTATATCTGCCTCATGCTGGCGGATTTCCTTTTCCAAAACATCTATTCTGTTAAAATAGGCTCTCCTTTTACCTGCTCCCATCGTTCCTAGCCTTCCCTGAAGAAAGGTCTTACATGTCTCCCAGACAATGTCAATTTTGGCTGACCCCACATTCTTCTCTAAAAAAAAGTTCAACTTCCTTACTTAAATTCTCCAAGTTACAGCTTTGTATCTTTAGGGCCACAGTGACTGCTGAATGATCTGATAAGTGAACCCCTACATGGGCTATCTGGGTCACGTTGTCCATCAACCTGAGATCTATCAAAATATAATCAATCTGTGATCTGTGACTGTACTTTTTATTATAATAGGTATACCCTAGTGCCTGGCCGGACCTCTTTAACCAAACATCACAAAGCCCTAGCTGGGCCATCAAATCCTTCACTCTGTTCGACATTTTCACATTCACTAACGCCCTGCTGTTGGATGATTGATCTAACTTATGATCCAACACAGTGTTAAAATCACCAGCAAAAATAATTTTTCCCTAAAGGCCCATTAATTTCCTAGCCAGTTCATCTAAGGGCCCCACATCGTCTTGGTTTGGACCATAATTACCTATAATATTATACAGCTGAGCTTTTATCTTAAGGCTCACAATCAACCATCTGCCCTTAACATCCGTCACCACACCCTCCACTATACAGTCTACCCCTTGCCTAACCAATACCGCAATACCTTTCGTAACTGCCACTTGGGGTGTATAAAAAACATGACTCAGCCAGTGTTTTGGCGCCAACAGTTGCTTGCATTCTTCCCCGGTTAAATGGGTCTCTTGCAGGATCATAATATGGGCTGAGAGATCTCTCAAATACTTTATAATTAGGTCCCTCCTTGACTTGACTCGTAGACCATTTACATTCCATGACAGACAATTTAATTCTGTCACACTACCCCCTTTCCAGCAAGCCCGATGCGTATTCTTATTCCTCCTGGTGAGAAGATAGCTCTTTTTAAAAAATAAAAATCCTGTGCCCAACCCCCCTCCCCCCAACCCCACACCCCCTACTCCCCTGCTCCATAACCCCCTCCCTGGAAAACCCAACCAACTTTCCTCTGGACCTTCCCAGGCCCTTTGGGTGCATGCTGCCTACGGTGGTCTATTATTTACACTCTATATTCACTATGGCAAAGAGTCATAAACCTCTACACTACTTATTTCTCTTTTATGTATACCTTCCGTCTCCTTTAACTGCCAATATTAATTATCCTCGCTTTGACACTGCTCAAGGAAGCTATCCACACCTTCAACAAACCGAAAAGTGTGCATATTGTTCTTCCACATGACTTTCAAAAAGGCCGGAAATTTCAATTGCACCGTAGCTCCCAAGCTCCTTAATGGCTCAATCCTTTTACCTAGCTCCCACTGCCTATTCGCAGTTACAGTTGACAGACCTGACCTGACCTCCACTCTACCTCCCTCCATCATTATAGCACCTTTTTTCAGGGCCACTGCCAAAACAATTTCTTTTAGACTGTATGTCAGAAAGTTTATCAATATTCTTCTGGGCTTCGAATGGTTTGGGTTCAGTCTGAAGGGGTCACGATGTACCCTTTGAATATCCATAGCTATCTGCTCCTCAGTTTCATCTAACTGTAGTTCTGTCTTTAACAACCGAGCCACATACCCTTTTATATCCGAGCCTTCTTTCCCCTCTAGAAGTTTCACATTTTTTAAGTTGTTTCTACGTTGCATATTTTCGAGTCTTTATAAGCGTTCCTCATATTCCCTTTCCCTGAATCTAACATTCTCCAGTTTTTTACAGTTCTTCTTCACTTTCTCTCTGATCTCCTTCACCTCCAGTTCAAGTGCTGTCGTACGCAGATTCAGCTCATCAAATTTAGCCTCCAGACTGCCACATACCTCTCTAATCCCCTCCTGATTCTTCTTTGATTCTTCGAAGCCCTCGTGAACATCCGAGTTCAGCTTCTTTAAAAGAGCAATAACTGAAAGATCTAAATCTCTGAACGCTGGAGGGCTCATGAGTAGCACTTCGCCACAATTAAGCTCCCCCCTATTACTCAGTATTTTGGGGGATGAAGAATTTTCATCCTCCCTGCTTGCTTACTCCATAATCCATCCCGCGCCTTCCCCCCCATCTGTTTTTTTAACTGCGCCCTGCTTTTCTTCCTCCATATCTGCCTCCAACAATTGATATCTGTTTGGGGTCAAGTGGTCTGACCAGTCTGATAAACTCAGGCTAGCGCTTTCACTCTTGTGTGTTTCTAGAGTTGCTGTCGGGGCAGGGGGGGTCTCTCTGTAATATCAGTGTTTTAGGTAGGGTTTTAAAAAAAGAATTTAGTGATGGGGTAATTTTTATTTTCCTATCCGGTATAACTATCTTGCTCCCTTGCCTAGTAGATTTCTTCGCTGTGTTCTTTGATTTTACTCTTATATTACCTTTACTTCCCTCTCTCTGCACCCTAGTGCTCCAGTCTCCAACTTCTTTTTTTTGTGGGGTTGCTGCCTTCACCTCTCCTACTCCCCTCCCAGCACTTCTCAAAATTTATCTGGCAGCGTCTTGCTTCTTTGCTGCAGTTATGCAAGTGTTCTTATCTCTTACAGTCAGGTGGACTAACCCTCCTTCTTCAACCTCCTTACCTCCCTGCCTATTTTCTGCAGAGCAGAGCACGCTCCCGAGAAATGCTGAACTGGGATTTTTCCCGCTTCTCCTCCTTCTCTCTTGGGACTACCTCCAGACCTGCCCGAGGCCTCCACAGTGCGAAACTGGATCCTAGCCTCCGCCTTCCTTCCTCTCCCTAACTCGATTGCCGCTCTGCTCCACAGCTTGCTCCCTGCTGGAAGCTCTGTGGGAGGCTCCGCCTCCACCCCCTCCTGAACGGGTGATCGTACCGCGTCCCGAGCCACCATGCACCACCGCTGCCGCCGCAACTCTTCGCGATATTAATCGGCACCAAAACAGATTCGGGTCAGGTAAGACCTTACCACAGTGCTTTCGCCTCTCCTGCACAAACTTTTCCCGTGTAGAGGCTCACGCTTTGCCCTATCACGCCACCGCTCCCTCAGGCACCCGCGACCGACTCTCTAGCTGGCGGCCATGTTTTCCGTCGCTATTCCAGCATCCAGTAATTCTTGACAAAGGTCTTTTTTGTGTGATGGCATCATACATCAATGATCATCCGGACGATTTCTGTGGTCTTGCATTGTCACATACACACCTCATTAGCAAGTTGTATGATATGTCCAATAGATATTCCATGTGACCTGGGTCTGTACCTTGCAGTCAGCTGTCTGTATGGGATGACAACCTTCTAATGCAGGTCTGGGGATGTGTGTCACTCCTGTGATATCTTGCTCTGCTCACTCAGAGCAGCCCTGCACTTTCTTTGTGTGCATGTAAAGTGTATTTCTATTACTACAGATGTATCTTGGTAATGTTTAAAGTGCCATGAAGCTGCCACATGTGTCTAGGATGTTTTGCTTACACCAGACCCCATAGTACCTTAATGTTTAGTAGCAAGGTTGCATGTGCTATGTACATTGGAATAGTATTTGGATGACAGTTGTTCTGCATTTTTCCCAAATATGTCCTGCAGGGCACCCCCTCTACCAAGACCTTTTCCTGATTTGGAGAGCATGAGGGAGCGTGATTGCATCCGACGATACAGATTCACTCGAGATTTGATTCAGGACTTGACAGACAGGCTGGAACCACATCTCCAACCGTGACACAGGTATCCAACAGTGCTGAAAACAAAGCTTAAGGTGACGGCAGCCCTACATTTTTTTGCCACAGGTACATTTCAATTTACCATTACAGATGTGGGGGGTATGTCCCAGACCATGTTCAGTCGTGTCCTACGTGATGTCTTAGCTGCCATGTTAGAGCATATTGATGAATTCATCACATTCCCAAACCCTGAAGAGTGGATAAATGTCAAGGGTGAGTTCTATGCCCTGGGAGGGATGCCACATGTAATTGGGTCCATTGATGGTACACAAGTGGCTTTGGTGCCACCACAGGCTCAGGAGCAGGCTTACCGCAATAGGAAGCATTGCCACTCAATAAATACCCTTGTGCTGATTTCCCATGTTTGTGCACGTTTTCCAGGATCATGCCATGATGCATTCATCATGAGGCGTAGCAGGGTACCACAGATGATGCTGCAGCTGCGCAACGATCGGGCATGTCTTGTTGGTGGGTATACTCTGTTTGCCCTGTATGTTTAACATTTTAAATTGCTCTAACAAAAATGCTTTACCCTACATTTCAACACCTTGTATATTTTTAGGAGATGCAGGATATCCCAACATGCTGTGGCTCATGACACCGCTCCGCAACCCAAGGACAGCTGCAGACCATCGGTACAACAATGTACACGGGCAGACCAGGCGTGTGATTGAGCGAATGTTTGGACTCCTGAAGAGCAGATTCCGGTGCCTTGATAAGACCAGCGGATCCCTCCCATACGCCCCGGTCAAGGTGTGTAACATCTTCATTGTGTGCTGCATGCTGCACAACATGGCAGTTGAGAAGGCTGTGCCACTCATTCTGGATCCTGATGAGCTGGAACATCCACCCGTTGAGGATAAAGGGCTTGGGCACGATGCAAGTGATGAGGAGGGGGAGGGGGTTATCCGGAGTCAGCTCATACGCAACTTCTTCTCTTAATGGTGAGTCACTGGGTAGTCGTGTGTAAGCTTGTGGCATGGAGTGGCATGTGTTGCATACTGTGTGTCCAGCTGACTGTATGTGAATACACTTTGATGTTTGTTGTGATGTGTCACAGTAGTGATGATGTAATGACACACACATATGTGCAATGAGTGATTTAGTATTTTAAATATGTACTACATTGTGATGTATTTTCACATGACCATGTCTGTATGCAATTATTATTAATGTGTCCCCTTGTGTGCCTGTCTTTCCCAGGTCGTTCTGCCTGTTGTCTGTTCGTGTCATCTCGGTACTCCTGCTATTGATCATGATGATTACAACGTGTGTCGAATCACAGTTCCATGCACAGACCTGTGGAAATGTCAGTTTTGGTAAGATATTTTAACATTTTTTGGGGGGTTGGTATGCTATGGGAATGTGTGGGAGCTGTTACTATGCTTGTCGTAGAAGCATCCATACATGTGTCATTAACATGGATCAAAATGTCTGTTGCAACACTCCCATTACTGGACACTCACCCTTCTTCTCAGTCATCTGTTGTTGATTGATGACTCTGGGGAATGCATCAATGTGTGTAAACCATGGTCCTGAGACATTACGGATGTGACCGGTTTACATTGTGTGTGACATCACAATCACAGGCTCTGTGCGGATTTGCAAACTCACTGTGTGCAGCAGGATGTGTTTGGCTCCTCACATTGATGTTGTTGGCCAGTACAGTTAGGTTTACCTATTGACATGTTTTGAAGGTGTGGACCACTGTAGGTCCCACATGTTCTGACAATTGTATAGTGACTGTGTTTGTATGGATGCATTGCCCCTGTGCCAGTATGTAATGTCACTGTCAGGTCGCAACATCTGTGCCGGTGGAGACCACTGCTTTGCAAGCCTTCTTGGTAATTTTATGTCAACTTTCTATTCCCATTATTCCAGGAATGTTGCACTGATGACATAGGAACGTAGAGGTGTTGGTAATGTAAACACTTCTGTTACACCAGTCGGTTGCCGTTAATTGCAGACAATTCTTGTGCCGTGCTACATATCATGGTCACGGTTGGGGTGGTTTACTGGGTTTGTTCCTCATTACTCTGTGTAGAGTTTGCTCACACCTGCTTGTCATGTTTGGCATTGTAAGGCACAGTTTCATGAGCTAATGCTTGGCTCTTGCTAGGCTTCCTTGTGTTTAGATAATCTCCTTCCTCGTTGTGTCAGCTAAGTACGGCTCTAGCAAGTTATGTGTATCTTACAATCATGAGCCTCATTGATTCCCATGGCTGACTACAGTAATTTGATTTTTGTGAGTAGCACTGCTACACATTCAATTCACTTTATTATTTTGAGCCACATTCATACACTGTGAGTAGGTTTGGGAGCACCTGGTTCTAATTGCATTGTAGCAGCCTGGTGAACGTTAGACCCCCTTCATTTTGGAGACAAACTCTGCTACCTTTTATGTGTCCGTGTTAAAAACTGTGATGTACAATCATTTCTAAACTTGTGCAGACAAATTGGATACAGTGGCTGTGGTTAATGTACACAGGTGTAAAAGTTACACAATAGGTCATTCGTATTATGTGAATCAGTGCCAAGAACAGTTGTATTGTAATGCTTGTTTACCTTTGTTTCAGATCTCCCTCCCTGCTGTTCTCATCCTCTCCTTCTCTCGCCGGATCTCCCTTTTTGAGTCTGTCATTCATACTCAGACCAAGGGGCTATCTGGAGATGGACCGCTTTGAGCATCAAACAAATCCGAGGATCAAAGGTACCGACAGTCCCTGGCAGTCGTGTAGAGATTGTTTCACCAGCATTACAGGTACCCTCATTGCATGACAGTTATTTTCCTCTGAGCAGTGCCACGGGCCATGTACATTGCCTGAAGCAGCATGGCCTCACAACAAAATTGCAACATTTATGTATGAAATCTTTTCCAAAGTGTACATTGTACCCCATTACTGTCACCGCAGATCTCTTGCCAGTCTGCATGCGTCATCTAAGGTATACTTTACAATGATTCTGCATATGTGGTTATATGTACGCGTTCAACATGTATGGTGTTTGTAATAGGTCATTGTCCATATCGTGATTGACATACATGGTTGTGTATGTATTCTTTGAGCTTAATAGCCACAACGGACATGCAACACTTGCTGACGCTGTTTGTCCTGTGCCCCGCTTGGCCTTTTGGTGCCTGGTCCTGTGGCCATCATATTTGGTGATTGTTTTCACAATTTCTAGCAGTGACCCATGAGTAACCAGAGACTCCTTCCTTTCCATACAGATGTAACTTGCTGCTATGCAAATATCCTTGTCTTTGTATGCCACTTTTGCATGGTGTCTCACACCTTCATCCATCATGTGTTCAGACATTCCTGATGCTGCATCCCCAGTGACACAGCAAAAGCCAGTGGCCAGATTCTGCGACACACACGCCTCCAATATGCTCCAGCATCTAGCAATCCATCCTTAAGGCAGACAGCAGATTGTCCCTGCCACAGTTGCACCACATTCATGACAAAGGGAGGACCGTCAGCGCCTGCAACGTGCACAGTGCAAGGCCCAGTGGTCATTGATTGACACAGGTTACACTACTGACTCATGCTCCTGACACCCTCCACACAGTGAACACCAGACAATCATGCACCTGGTATCAGCAACCCCTAAGAGCAAGCATTATAGCTTCGCAGGCTATGTGTGCAGCTCATACTGCCAAATCCGCACTGCCACACATATCAGTGCATATCCGTACAAGCAGCTCAGGTGAGTTGTTCTGCACACATGCTACTTACAGCAGCACAACATTGAACTCTGTTACCTCATCAACACAACAGCACAACACAAAACCATCATTACTGTGACCTGGCTGTAAGTAAGTCCCAAACACTACTTCTACATTGCCATCACAGATGGTTAGTAGACCACCCGCAAGGACGACACCAACTTTCCCGGAGTATGATTGATAAAAGTTTGTGAGGTACACCCCCAGAGTGACATACTCCACCTAGTACCAATTGTGGTGATGCTCAAAATGTGCAGCTCTGACAGAATTTTAGTTGATTAGAATCAGAAGATCCTCTGCATATGATATCATTTAGACTCTAAACATGGCAATCGATTCAGCCTGCGTGGTAATGGAAACATTTCCAAATTATGCGTACTCTGAGCAGAGCCCTGCAGCATACCCCACTTGTGTGTTTTGACTAAGGAGTCGATGTTGTAGGTGCGGACCTGATGTGTGCAGTCAGATAGTTATGACAATATCCAGTTCAGCAACGAGGAACACACACCTATGGTCTTCATGTGGGTCTGAAGATTGTGATGGTCTACGGTGTCAAATGCTGTAGACATGTCGGACAGCACCAACGCCGCATTGTAAGCTCCATCTACCTCCCAGCGTACAGAGTCTGCCATTTGTATGAGGGCCACCTGTGTAGTATGGGTGGAATGGAGGCTGGATAGTGAGTAATGAAGGAGGCTATTAGCTTAAAAAAAGGCCATCAGTTGCTTACAAACATTTTTCACATAAATCTTTGTGCCCCTCTAATATGGGAAAATGCTTGCACACGATGGAAGCACTAACCCTTCATAACTGCCCTACATGCCCCTTTAAATTTTGTCGGGACCCAGTTAGCGAGGCTGACACTGGAAGGGTCATTGGCGGCTTACCTAATTGTAGATCTTTAAGTAAGCACAACACTCAGATATGGGATCTCCTCCAGGATGAGAAGATGGATGTTCTCTTTCTGACTGAAACTTGGCTTAGTGAAGATTCTGAGCCTGATATCATTGAAGCCATCCCGCCTGCCTACTCTATGAACAGACTAGATAGGAAGGCCGGAAGGGGTGGAGGCATCGCCATTGTCATAAAGGCCCGCTCGAATGCTCCCTGGTGTCCATACACATAGACAACTCGGAAGCTGGCCTCTTCACTCTCAAATTGGGCCCCCAGACCACTATATCCGGTATCCTGGTATACAGACCCCCCGGGAATTTGAAGGAATTTAATCCTATCTTAGTGGAGACGATAGCACACTTAGCTATTAGAAAAAGCAGACTTCTGATATTAGGTGATTTTAACATCCACTTGGAGGATGAACTATCTAGGGAAGCGTTAGACCTAAAGCAGGATTTGTTGGCCCTACAAATAGAATTAAAAAATAAAACCCCCACTCACATACATGGCCACCTTCTAGACCCTGTTTTTAGTAGCTGGAATGGTGTGAGCGTGAATCAACCCGTCCCTGTTCCCTGGTCGGACCACTTCCTAGTTCCATTCAATATTCATTGCCCTAATATAGACAGTGGGAGAGGAGAAGAAAACTGCTATCCCAGACGTACATGGAAGACTTTCTCACCTGACACCTTTAGTAAACTACTGGAGCTAGGAGGTCCACCAGGAGGTGATGACTGTGAAAGTGCTAACAGCAATCTTGAAAAGCGTATTTTAGACGCATTAAATGAGGCAGCCCCTATGTGTCCTACAAAGACCAAAGCCCGAGACAAAAATTCTTCCCCCTGGTTCACATCGGAATTGCAAATCGCCAAATCGGAATGCAAAAAGTTAGAGCGTAAATGGCGGGCTGACTTCTGCCCCCAAATCAAGAACGCGTACAAAGAGGCTCAGAGAAAATATAAAATATCACTTCGTAGAACTAAAGCTGTGCACTATAAAAGCCGTATTGAAGAGGCAGAAAACTCCTCTCGTGAACTTTTTAAAATTTTTAAAGAAATCTCCATAGTAGCTAACGATAACTCTCCTGAAAAAGACTCTGTTGAGGAATGCAACAGAATAGCCAATTTTTTCGCAGGAAAGGTTCAAGATATCTATGCCACCTTCTCGGGTGACATAATCAGTGGACGTGACTTTAAGGAAACTGTAGGAGTAAGCAAGGTAGAGAACTGTTTTAGAACCTTTTTAGTACCCCCTACAGAGACACCAATTAACATTTGTCGTAGCATCAAATCAGGCTCCCCTAGAGACCCTGCACCTCCACGGGTGTTGGGGGATACCATCTCGGTACTGGAACCTTACATCAGGCATGTTCTCCAAGTCTCCTTTACCACCGGCACTCTTCCGGGTGACTGGAAGAAAGCTATAGTCCTGCCTATCAAAAAGAAACCTAATATTAGTCAGGAAGTGCTAGAAAACTTGAGACCCATTTCTGTGCTGCCCTACTTAGCCAAAGTGGCAGAGAAAGTAGCAAACGTACAACTTATGGACCACCTGGAGAAGAACAAACTTCTACACCCTTCTCAATCTGGTTTCCGACCGGGCTTCTCTACGGAGACGGCCCTGTTGAAAGCGACTGAGACCCTGCGTCAAAAGGCGGACTCTGGACACACCTTGGCACTGATAATGCTTGACCTTAGTGCAGCGTTCGACACTGTAGCTCATTCCATCCTGCTACAGTGTCTGAACAAAGCCGGGTTTACGGAGTCAGCGCTAAGATGGCTTAAAGCGTTCCTTACGGACTCTAGCTTTCAGGTCCAAAGGGGCTCATTTAAATCCTCTGCCATTGCACTCGAACAGGGAGTGCCTCAGGGCTCGGCTTTGAGCCCTAGCCTGTTCAATCTTTATATGGCCCCCTTGGCAGAAGTCGTGCAGGCGTTAGGAGTTGATTTAGTTTCTTACGCCGACGACACCCAACTGCTGATCTCCCTGTCCCAAGCCCCTAACACAGCTGCCTCCAACTTCAAGGCCTGTATGCAGGCCTTAGCAGGATGGATGAACTCACATTGCCTAAAACTCAATGGCTCCAAAACTGAGGTTGTGGTGATCGGAGGGAACAACTCTAGCTGGACAGGAGATTGGTGGCCAGCTTGCCTGGGCCCCACGCCCAGCCCCAGCAAGGAGGCAAAGAATTTGGGAATCTGGGTTGATCCCAACTTATCTTATGAGGGCCATGTAAATCGCCTAGTGGGAAAATGCTTCGGCATACTAACAACCCTCAACCGCACTCTGGATTTACTACCGCTAGAGGCCCGGCGTACCCTGACTCAAGCCCTGGTTACGTCCCGCATGGACTACGGGAATGTGCTACTCTTGGGTACCTCTGAAAAAAACCTTAAACGATTGCAAGTCCTCCAAAATACCGCGGCCAGATTAGTGTTGAGACTCCCGAAAAGAGCATCTTCTCAGCCTGCCTTGACCTCGCTACACTGGCTTCCAGTCAGAAAGAGAGTGCTATACAAAGCACTTCTAATATGCCACAGGATTGTTTGGCATAAGGCTCCATCCTATCTTTCTGACCTGATACAGACTTATGAACCCACCAGAGAATTATGCTCAACAGGAGCAGGGCTACTAAAAACTCCCCGTGTCAGAAGAGCAAAAATGGGCGGACGCTCCTTCAGACTATTGGCAGCCAGCAATTGGAATAAACTCCCTATCAACCTTAGGCTAGAAGGATCTGAAATCAAGTTCCGAAAACTTCTAAAGACACACCTGTATAAAAACTAGCCAACTCTCTGTCCGTAGATTGGTTCCGCTTCTCTATTTTGTTTTTTTTTCTCTCCGCAGCGCGGGGACACGCCGTGAAGGCGTCACCAGGCGCTCTATAAATCTCTTTATTATTATTATTATTATTATTTGCCAGGACTGATAGATGGATCTTGGTGTATCGTTGGAAGCTTAAACAGGATCTGTGGTACCTTAAGTAAAGATGTGCAGGATGCTCGTGTGTCTCCACACATCTGGGTTGCAGACCAATCTGACCTAAGGTTTCCACATGACGTTTCAGTGTTCATTGTGTATCTTAGCAAGGATGTTGTGGTGGTTTATGGTCAGGGGGTCAGTAGGAGAAGTGGATTAACATATGCTAATTGAGCTGAGAGGCTTCAACATAAATTGAGTTCTAATCATAAACCACTGGGCTGCAACACAACGTTCCTGATTGCTTCTCAGACATTGTAGTAGTACTTCAGCACGCAGGCCCGCAGCTAAACAGGCAAAAATGTTTCAGTGGAAGAGCTACTCCTGCCTGGAGAACAGACGCACCACCATCCAGCCTTGCTACATCAATGTTTGCATCAAGTTCACCAAATCCACACGATCACTAACACATGATGCAAGTCCCTACACATGCTGGAAATGATGCCTGTTACGGGGCTACCACCAAAAACAACCAAGGGACCTTCACCTGCTGGAACTGCAGCTTCTACTGCATCCGGCCCCCCAAACCATCTAACAGAGTACCCACCACCTGCAATGCATCCTCCTCAACAACAACTCTGCGCAAAAGGACGCCATCGTACTCTGGGACCTCCAACACTCAACCACCCCTGACGTTGCCTTCCAGATGGAGACCTGGCTGAAAGTCACCTCGGCACAAGAAATCACCATTACCATCCAAGAGGGCTACCAAATCTCTCGCAGAGAGCCCACCAACAGAGTGGGAGGGGGAATCGCCATCATCCACAAGGACTCCCTCAGAGTCACAAACAACACCAACAACACCTTCAGCACCGCCAAGCATATGCACTTCCAGATCCACGCCATCCTCAAAACCAGCCTCAGAGTGACTCTCATATACAGACCACCCAGACCCCCACTTCACTTCAGCAACACCATCACCAACCTCATCAGCACACACGCCCTCGCATCCACGGACTTCATCCTCCTCAGGGACCTGAACTTCCAACTCAAATACAACAACAACATCAAATCCACCGGCCAGATAGACAACCGTAGCAACCTCAGACTGAAACAGCTTGTGACAACACCCACACACGCAACTTGACACAAACTGGACCCCATGTTGTCCGCAAGTCCCCACGCCTCTGTCAACCACACTACCAAACATTAGTGGGTTGACCACAAATGCGTCAACTTCACCTCCAGGAAGCACACCAAACACCACACCACCCAACAGTATCCATGCCACTGCTGGGGCAAAGTCACCAAGGACCAAGGGACCACCACCCTTGCCCTGGGACCACCCACTTCCACCACCAACCCCAACGCCACCACCATCAACATCATACAGTGGATCGACAACTGCGCACACACCCTTGCCCCACACAAGACCTCCTCAACCAATCACAACAACAAGAAAGCCACTTGGTTCAACAAAGACCTCCAGCCCTCAAAACACACCTGTTGGAAACTGGAAGAATCAAATCAAGTAGAGATGACCCCACTTATTCCAGGGAACATGGTACAGTAGACAAGAAAGCCTCAAAGGAATCCCTGGAAATATTTATACTTTGCCTCTCAAAAAATGTTCACTTCTCACATCACACATTCGTTACCCATGTAGGTCTTGACTAGTTCCTCAATATGTTCACACACTAAAATGAAGTGCTTACAAAAATGTATTCAAGTATAAAAATGCATATAATAAAACAATACTTTTGTATGTATTTAAAATTCGGAGGAAATCCGAAAACACTGTCAACAGTTCATGTATTTTGTTAAAAAACCATTCCACAATATATATATTCCACTTAGCGAAGCCAAGCAAGAAGCTATGGTAACATTTTAAAAAACAACATTATACATCATACAACATAATCAATCACATGAAAATCACATTGAATTAATACCCCACTCGAAAAACAGTATTAATAGTACACTTGAAACTAAGTCTGATCCAATGGCCAAATATATTGAAGAGGGACCTATTGTACAGAAATGTTCTTGTATCTCATATGGTTCCTTGGCTATTTTGGATTCCTTTTAAGAAACAGGCGTCGACGCGTTTCGGTGGTAAGGTCCAATGGATATGGAGCCACCTTCTTCAGGACAATATTGTGTTTGGAGTCACTTCATTCAAGTAATTATTGCTTTGTCTATACATGTGAACAGGGGGAAAATAGGAACAAGGATCAATTCTATATAGTCCCTTTTTTTAGTATCATGTCCTAAAAAACCTTTTTTTATAAAAAACATTGCTTAAAATTTTAATCCCTTAAATCTTCCACTTCATACCCCGCTCTACACCGTCACTTTTAATCTTAGAAGAGACTAGAGGTACTGGGAGTAGAGGCTCAGATCCTGCACAGACCTCATTCTGATGTGAATACATATGTTCATTTATTTCATATATATATATATAGCTGTACATTTTATTGTGGAACATATTGGGAGTTTGTAAAAATTACCCTTCTCAGACACAAATATTCATCCACAGTCTCTTGATCTACCATTCCATTCCTTTACCACCTCCATGTACTGACCTTAGGCAATTCCTTTGGTCATTACTTGTAGGATATAACCTTGGTGCGGGAATAGATACTTCAAGGTTCCTAGTGTTAAAAAACAAAAAGGGGACATTGTATTATACCCGTCATGTTTTTGGTTATCCCGTTTGCTCTTGTACTTAGGACTTTGTTAACTCTATACCTTGTTATGTGTGGAGCTTGCATATATGTTGCTTCTCAATATTATACTCCGCTTTTCAGAATACTGTATTTTAGCTGGATGTTCTGATACACTCCACCTTCGTGTCTGTTGTCTATATCACCACTATAGAGGAGGAGAAGAATACAATTTTACGATATTTTTCTATTGTCTTATATTCTTAGGACCTCTATTCTTCTATATGCCTTACCAATATTTTAAGAGATATACTGCCCCGGAATTGTTATCGGGTGCCAAGAAGTCTCTTAGTCGCAACTGTCATCCGATGTGCCTCTGGCTTATTTATGCTTTTAGTCACTCTTTACGTTCGACCTGTAGACAGGAGAAGACATAGTATCAACCATCACCACCGTGTTATGTTATTTCTAGGGGGTGTTATATGGTTTATGGCATATCTTGTCGATGCCACATTAAAATTTTTAGTCAGGGTGGGGTCCACAGTCCTCACAGGTAAACCCTGATGCTCCGTATGGCCGGATCTTCACGGGCGTCCTCTTCTCACCCACATATTACAATGCCCCTGTCCATTCTCTTTTTAGATCCTAGAGTCATCTTATCTCAGGGGACTTGCATACCACGTCTGTTACATGTTACCCCTTACATGTTACCCCTATTGGCTCCTCATTTGTGCACCCTGGGCTACTTTCTAGGGCACCCTCACCTAATCTGTCTCTGTCACGGTGTATCTATGGCTGTCGTACATGGGACATACGCAAATCTGTCTCATTACGTCCCTTACCTCTGAATGTCGGTCGGCTCGTTCCTCGTTGCACAATGCAATTGCCAATCTTATTCTTTTCAGCGGTGCTTTATTTATATTACCGTCCGCCCCGTATCGTGTTGCTCTATTCTCGCGGATTGATAGCGTAATTGGCGTCCTCTCACGTGATTATCGAGCACCTCCTCATCTCGTGTGTTTACAGTGGCCATATTTGAAAAGGTCTATTCTACGGTTCCTATCTATCATTTGGTCACGATTTGATGTAATTTACTTTTATATCCTTAAATATAGTAATTTTATTCATGATAGTGGGAGGTTAATCTGACGGAGAACCTCAACCCGGGACATAACCCTACTGCGCATGTCTAGTCGCCATATTTTTTTTTTATACAAGTATATGTTTTCTTTGCAGTTATACGGCGGCCATACTTATATAGGTCTAATATATAGTTTACACATGGTTTCCAATAAGGGACTTTTTTTGTGTAAACTCCCCGTTGGTGTTTGCTTTTATATTTGGATATTGATTGGAATTTTGATCTAACGGAGAGCCTCGACTTAGGACATGTGCCCAGTGCGCATGTCTAGTCGCCATCTTAGGGGTGTCTAGATCAGTTGTATTATTTCTTATCCTCAGTTATATAAGAATATTCAATTTCTAGTTTAATTTAACCCTTTCATCCAGACCCTAGATGTTAACAAATAATTAAGAAATTCTAGGGTATAGTTCCTTCTCTAATTTCTAGAGTGTATATCCATGGTACAGTGTATACCAACCTCTACATATTGATTTTATCTTCTGGTGGCATCTCATTTAGAGTTTTTCAGAATTAATCTCCCCTCTATTAGTCTCCGATGGTAGAGCTACTCACAGTTGTTTGTTTCCTTTGCTCTTATGTTTAAGTCATTATATCCTTGCTCCTCTTGGTTAGTACCGTTGGTAGTGTATCTAAGTTCTCTCATCTGTCTCTCCTATCTCTCTGTAAAGATCTATTCTTGATAGTTCACTCTCTCATTCATATTATCATCTCCCAGTCCTCTCTGGTGTTCAATCCATTTTTAATGGTAACAAACTTTATCATGAACCATTGTTCTTATTGTTTCATTCTTTTGGTGCTATTTCCTATCCTTCTCTGTTCTGTGATCTTTTCTAGAACTACCCATATTAGATCGTTGACGCTATGGTTCTTTTCTTTCCAGTGACTTAATAGTGGTGCATTCTCTTTGTTTGTATTAATTGCTGACCTATGTTCCCCTATTCTGAGTCTAATTTCCCTCCCTGTTTCTCCTACATATCCTTGTCCGCATGGGCAAAGGATAAGGTACACAACGTTTTTACTTCTACAGTTGTTCAATGTACTAATGTCATGGTGCGAAGCATTGAGGTTTACTTCATTTGTTACTAGGCACAGGTTACATACACTACAACTTCCACATTTGTGTTTGCCTCTTGCTCTATCCCCTGAGATAGTTTGTTGCGTTTCCATTTTATCTTACCCATATGTGAGCACCCGGCTGTTACGGAGATTTTTATTTTTCCTGTATGCCAACATTGTTTGGGGAGGCACGTAACTCTAGTCTCTTCTAAGATATGGTTGTCCTCATAAAACCGATCTATGACTGAACTGATAAAACCAAAAGTGACGGTGTAGAGCGGGGTGGGAAGCGGAAGATTTAAGGTATTAAAATTTTAAGGAATGTTTTTTTATAAAAAATAGGTTTTTTAGAACATGATACTAAAAAAAGGGGACTATATAGAATTGATCCTTGTTTCTATTTTTCCCCCTGTTCACATGTATAGACAAAGCAATATTTACTTGAATGAAGTGACCCCAAACACAATATTGTCCTGAAGAAGGTGGCTCCGAAACGCTTCGACGCCTGTTTCTTAAAAGGAATCCAAAATAGCTAAGTCACCATATGAGATACAAGAAATTTTCTGTACAATAGGCCCCTCTTCAATATATTTGGGCATTGGATCAGACTTAGTTTCAAGTGTACTATTAATACTGTTTTTCGAGTGGGGTATTAATTCAATGGGATTTTCATGTGATTGATTATGGTGTAGGATGTATCATGTTGCTTTTTAAAATGTTAGCATAGCTTCTTACTTGGCTTCGCCAAGCGGAATATATATATTGTAGAATGGTTTTTTAACAAAATACATGAACTGTTGACAGTGTTTTCGGATTTCCTCCGAATTTTAAATACATTCAAAAGTATTGTTTTATGATATGCATTTTTATACTTCAATACATTTTTGTAAGCACTTCATTTTAGTGTGTGAATATATTGAGGAACTAGGCAAGCCCTACATGGGTAACGAATGTGTGATGTGAGAAGTGAAAATTTGTTGAGAGGCATAGTATAAATATTTCCAGGGATTCCTTTGAGGCTTTCTTGGAAACTGGAGGAGAACTGGCTCTGCAACTGAACACCAGACACCTACACAGCCCACAAGAATGCCACCCGCAAACAAGACCAACTGATCAGGACTACCAAGAGGCCCGCCTTAAAGGACCGCCTACACAACAACACACACAAAACCCAAGAGGTCTTGAACATCGGGAAAGACCTCTACAACCCCAGCTCTGACACCAATGACATTCTACCATCACAAGACCAGTGCTAATCAGTGGCCACCTTCTTCCACTGCAAGATCACCAACATCCACGACAGCTTCATCAACAATACCCCCTCATCCACCACCAAGCTCACCACCCCTGCCACCCCCACACACACCAGTCGCCTGACCGCCTGGTCCAACGTCAGTTACAAACACACCATCAAGCCCATGAACTCCATCCACTCTGGATCCCAATGTGACCCATGCCCCTACCATGTTTTAAACAAAGCAAGCACAGCCATCTCACACAATCTCCAATAAACTATCAACATCTCCTTCAAGACAGCAACCTTTAGGGAGAGCTGTCAGCACACCAAGATCAACACCCTACTGAAGTAACACAAGGCAGACCCAAATGACTTAAATAACTTTCGGACAATCTCCTTGCTGACTTTCCCTGCAAAAGTCACAGCGAAGATTGTCAACACACAGCTGACCCGTTACCTAATAGACAATGACATCCTGGACCCATCCCAGTCCCGCTTTTGCAGCAACCACAGCACTGAGGCGGCCCTCATCACTACCACCAACGTCATCTGGATCCTGATGGACAAAGGAGGACCAGCCACACTCATCCTTCTGGACCTATCAGCAGCCTTCAACAGGTCTGCCACTGCACCCTAACAGCACTCCTCCATGATGCTAGAATACAAGAGATGGCCCTGGCCTGGACCACATCTTTCCTCTCCGGCAGTACCCCGAATGTACGCCTCACACACTTGTGCTCCAAGACCACCAAGATCTTCTGCGGCATCCCACAGGGATCATCCCTCAGCCCAGTACAGTTCTATATCTTCATGGCACCACTCAGCCACGTTGCTCAACAACACAGCCTCAACATCATCTCCGCCAACAACACCAAAATGATCATATCACTCACCAGAGACACCCACACCACCAAAGCCAACCTCCACAGGGGAATGAAGGCCTTAGCAGAATGGATTATGGACAGTAGGCTGGAGCAGAATTCCGGCAAGACGGAGGTCCTCATCCTCAGCAACACCCCATTAGCCTGGGACGACTCATGTTGGGCGACATCGCTAGGAACAGGCCCAGCACCCACCAACCACGCACAAAACCTTGGGTTCATCCTCAAATCCGCCCTCTCCATGACCAAGCAAGTCAACGCTGTCTCCACATCATGATTCTACACCCTGCGATAGCTCCGCCGGATCTTCAAATGTATCCCCTCCAACACAAATTATACCGTCACCCAGGCCCTCATCACCAGCAGACTGGACTGCGGAAACACCCTCTATGCAGGAACATCAACCAACCTCCGGAGACAGCTGCAACACATCCTGAATGCCTCGGCACGACTGATCCTCAACACCCCCCAATTCAGTGACATCACACACCCTGGCCTGCATTGGCTCCACGTCAACAAGAGGATTCCTTCAAACTCCACATCCACAACCAAAAAGCCCAACACAACGCCTTAACAACATACCTCAATGACCGACTCAGCTTCTACACCCCTTCCCCCAGCCTCTGGTCTGCTAACCTCGTCCTCGCCACTGTTGAACGCATCCTGAAATCCACCGCCGGAGGCTGATCCCTCTCTCACCTCGCCACCAAGACCTGGAACACTCTCCCAAACAAGCTACATCAGACCCAGGAGCTGTTGCCTTTCACAAGACTCCTCAATACCTGGCTCTTCAATCAGTAGCAGCCCCCTCCGCTCCACCCAGCACCTTCAAACCATCACAGGTGTGTAGCGCACTTTAGAAATATCATGTTTGATTGATTGTTTGAGAGTGCCACTGTCAACTACGGGCAGACCTTCATACTCCTCAGCCACACTCAGTAGGCACTCCACAACCACAACCAAAAATATACTAATATGGACGTCTCCGATCCAACACCACGTTGCCTGTAGTCCGTCCAGCCACCCTTGCCCTGGACAATATTCATCACTTCCACAGTACAACTTCATGAGGCTGATAGATTTCCGACATTAAGAAAAAGACCTGGTAGTCCCTCCCTGTACACCAACACATTACCCATGACCTGTACACCTTCATGGAACTCTTATGTAACTGTCTGTCAGAGCAGTATGGCAACCCCCTCTCAGCAGATAGTAACCATCAGGTGTGAGTATTTACCACAATGGATGTAGGTAATCATACATTGTGACCTATGTATGTCCCCAAACAGACTCAGATCCTAGTGTATGTATGGATTGTGTTTGTTCAACACTCTGACATACTTTGACATACCCCAACACGTATGTTGTTGACTCTGGGGGGAAAATACTTCAACATCAATACCTATTGTGTTATAATTATTTTATTCTACATCTTGTGAGTGAAATGTGAGTAGGTGTTAGGTGCTGTACAAACATGTGGGGAATCCAAAGTTCACAGAAGGAGATGTGATGCCTTTCAGTTTCAGTCAACAGAGTCCAGAACACAATGTATGGCATCATTGGTGACACTGTGACCAGCAAGTCCATGTGGGAGAGTGTGACAGTCAATAGGGTGTTGCTGTTGCACAGAAAGGCAAGATGCCAGACCAGGTGACCTGAGAGATGTGCATGGCCCTTTGCCTCTCAACATCTTTTCTGTGGACGACCTGCCTTCGTTGGGGGACCCTCATATGCAGGCCTTGACGATGTGTGGAACTCTTCGTCGGATGTATCGACCTCCTCTTCCCTCCATGTGTCAGTGTTTGCCTGGATGTTTGTTGCCTAGTGACACAGGGAGGTTGCTGCATGTTGTCAGCAATCCGACGGAGTGAATGGCTGATGTCCCTCTGCACCCCCAAGAGCTCATCCAGTCTTGCCTCCATCCGTCCTTGGTGTAGTAGTTGACTGGTGTGTTGCTCGGCCTGCTGGATTTTCAAAGCAATGAGGGCCCCCACTCCCTGGCTGAACTCCCTGGTATCCCGCCGGTATCCCTGCATGATGTTTCTGAGTTCAGACATACCGGGCCCGTCAGCTTGCTGGTCAGGTTCTCGCCTCCACCTTAAGCCACTCCTGGCCTGCTGCTGTGGGCACATAGGGTCGACGGGACCCCTGAGGGTTGACAGTGGTGGTGTTGTCTGCCTCCTCCTGGGTGTCCGCCGAAACTTGTCCCTCATTGTCAGACTGGCTCAGTTGTGGATTGTGTGCAGGGCTCCGAGCTGTCTGCTGGGATGTGGCAGGAGTGGGTGTAGTGGTTGGCGCTGATGCCCCTGATCCAGCTGCTGCACGGGTTTGGGATCCAGAGGTGCCAGGTTGGTCTGTGTCATCCATGGAGTGATGAAAGGCATCGCTGTTGGTGGGATCAGGGTCCTGTGGATCCTGGGACTGTGATCCTTCTCCCCCCTGGTTGGGGATAGATTGTGCACGTTGCCCTGTGTGTGTGAGAGACAGAAGATGTTAATGGCATTCAATGCAAACATAATATGTTTCATATGCATTTTCGTTGTCACTGTTACACCTGTTTTAGATTTTTCACACTGTTCAGTGGTGGTGTCAGATTGATCTGTGTTCAGGTCACATTTTAATGTGAGGGTCTATATACATTGAAAGACATGGATTGGTAGTTCGGGCTGGACTGTTCCCATGAGGCACAGGGTCAAGGCTGATTTGCATATAGCCATTGTCTGACCTAGGGTGGTGTGGAGTGCAAATAAACAATGGATTTAGGCCCAGATCTTTGTACTGTGGTGAATGTAAGACATTGTTCTGCATTCTGTCCATCAACTGTGTTTTTTGCAATTTTCACCCTGAGTGGGCTGGGTAAGCTCAGACGTGAGTGCCAGGCTCTCCACATCACTGGAGTCAAGCTATCCAGGCTGAAGAAGGCTGATAGCCAGAAACCGGTCCTTGGATGTTTGATTCCGGTCTAGGAAAGACATGGCTTGGTAGTTCGGGATGGACTGTTTCCATGAGGCAAAGGGTCAAGGCTGATTTGCATATAGCAATTGTCTGACCTAGGGTGGTGTGGAGTGCAAAAAAACGATGGATTTAGGCCCAGATCTTTGCACTGGGGTGAATGTAAGACATTGTTCTGCATTCTGTCCATCAACTGTGTTTTTTGTCATTTTCACCCAGAGTGGGCTGGGTATGCTCAGACGTGAGTCCCAGGCTCTCCACATCACTGGAGTCAAGCTATCCAGGCTGAAGAAGACTGATAGCCAGAAACCGGTCCTTGGATGCTTGATTCCGGACTAGGAAAGACATGGCTTGGTAGTTCGGGCTGGACTGTTCCCATGAGGCACAGGGTCAAGGCTGATTTGCATATAGCCATTGTCTGACCTAGGGTGGTGTGGAGTGCAAAAAAACGATGGATTTAGGCCCAGATCTTTGTACTGGGGTGAATGTAAGACATTGTTCTGCATTCTGTCCATCAACTGTGTTTTTTGCAATTTTCATCCCGAGTGGGCTGGGTATGCTCAGACGTGAGTCCCAGGCTCTCCACATCACTGGAGTCAAGCTATCCAGGCTGATAGCCAGAAACCGGTCCTTGGATGCTTGATTCCGGTCTAGGAAAGACATGGCTTGGTAGTTCGGGCTGGACTGTTCCCATGAGGCACAGGGTCAAGTCTGATTTGCATATAGCCATTGTCTGACCTAGCGTGGTGTGGAGTGCAAAAAAACAATGGATTTAGGCCCAGATCTTTGTACTGGGGTGAATGTAAGACATTGTTCTGCATTCTGTCCATCAACTGTGTTTTTTGCTATATACACTGAATGGCACTGGCAGGCATTTCGGCAGTGATTCATTGTGCAACACACCTATGCCAACATGGATGCAACACTTTCACACTGTGGATTCCCATAGTGTGATAACAGTACAGGTGTTTCCCGCATATGTGCCATGGAATTGGCACATTGCTTGAGTTGTGTCGCTGGTGCAACGCTGATCCAGCAATGCTCTGAACAGCCCTATCTGCAAAATGCTGTGTCAATCCTTACGTCTGCTTCAGGCATGCACATGTTTTTGAGGCAGCATGCGCATGAAAGTGGCTGAGTGAAATTGTTAATAATTCATTCAGCCACTTTTGTGAGGTGTTGTTGTGCTGTGACAGGCAGCCAATGCACACCACACCACAACCACACCATGACCAGTCCACATACTGATATTCTTGGCACAATAGTTTTTATCACAATATTTGTATTCCACATATTGTCTAAACATGAGTCAATGTGCTTCTTTATCCTGAAAGTTACAAGGATCATATGGAGTTTCTTCCATTTTAATACCATGTCATAGCACTCAAGTACGACTTCCATTATGGTGGTTCATAGACTAGTATTTCTGAGAGTTCCCTTTGTGGTACTTCAAATATTTGCAATGCTACTTTTTCACTTTTAGAAACTGAGTTTTAGTAGTTTTGTTTTCTTGTTTCTGTCGTGCATTGTTTTTATGAATTACTGTTTAAAAGGAGTGAAATGTGAGGTAAATAGTTTGAAAGACCAATATGTATGTGGAAAACCATGATGTCACCACAGACCTTCTAGGGTAAACACTGATCTGTAGGTCAGTTGGGAAGCCTACCTGAGACTGTTGCATCTTCTTCTTCCCTTTTGCTCATTATGAAAGTTGTAGTTTACAAGTTAGCAAGCATTGAACCTTGATCATTTGAACTGATCTGCCTTGGACTGGCCAGATTACATTTTTTGGGTGTGGGGATTAAGAGACTTTGAGTGGCAGCCATAGAGATTAACCTGGCATAAAGTTATGCCAAAGACATTGCTAGCTGTGTTTGAAGAAGTTGCTGAATTTAATGTAGTAGATTTTGAGGTATTTTATAAACCGGTACACACATGGATTACTGAAGCCCTTGAGAAGGTATCACCCATAAAGAAAATCAGGTTACCCCAATAAAAGTCGTCTGCCTCTAGGGTCTATGAAAAACTAATAAATGCAAAGAAGGACTAGAGGAGATTGGAAGAAATGTAGATTAGGGAATATAGTGCAGAGAATAAAGAACATGAGGTTTGCACATATATGGAAAACTGAATTTACCAGCAGAAAAAAAGTTGTTGGTGGCAAGGGTCACAATAGAAGATTAAAGTGACCTCCTCATAAGATAATCAGTTCTCTTAAATTGTTTAAATACAATGACTCAAGGTCGGTGTCTAGTTGTTGTAGGATGGATATACTATCCAGATTAAAGGCATTATTGTAAAAATGTATTATGAAGAAAATCATTGACAGTGAAATCTCTATCAAAATTGTTTGATAGTACACATTAGCATACTTTGCAGCAATGTTTGGGGTGACTAACTTGTTTGACACATGGGTACATAAGCCATCTTCAGGCTTCTACAGTTCAAAGTAACAGCTGGGGTATGAAACATTTTCAAACCATTAAAATGTATTGGTTCAACAAACCAGGTTTCTAGTAAATATACAGTTTAAAATCTAGTCACAAAATGTAACAACTCATTCATATTGCTCGTGTCGTAACCCAACCACATTCCAAAATAAAACGGTGGTGGTAATAATGGTTGGATTAGCCTGAGTTGAGTCCTTCAGGGTAAATGTATTGCGACTTATATAGCGCACGTATCACCCGAAGGCATCAAGGCGCTTGCCTTGGGAACCCGTCCTGGCTTTTTCCCTGTGAGATAACCCCTACTGGGCATCCCCAAGGTGAAAGTCAGGCATCCCACAGCGGGTGGGCCGCCGTAGTGGAGATTAAGCAAGCTATTGCCCAGAGTTGCAGCGTGGGACCCCATGATTAGAATAGGCACCGAGGTGAGAATTATCGAGTCCGTGGACATTATTGGGGTTCAGGACACTGCCGCGTCTGGAATTTAACCCTGGTCCAGGGCCAGATCTCTGCATCAGGGTCTGCCACTCTAATCAGTGAGCCACACTTCTAGGGTAGCTGTAGAAATTAGTTAGAACTATAATTAAAGGTTTTATGTGAGCCTACACAATTGCCCTCTCTGACCCATGCAGCACTGACACAAGAACTCTCCCATACAGCCACTCTCCCATTCACTCACTCACACACAGTCACTCATATATCCCATCACCCTGTCGCGTCGGAAATTGAACCCTGGTCCCGGGCCAGACCTCTGCATCAGGGTCTGCCGCTCTAATCAGTGAGCCACACTTCTAGGGTAGCTGTAGAAATTAGTCAGAACTATAAATAAAGGTTTTATGTGAGCCTACACAATTGCCCTCTCTGACCCCTGCAGCACTGACACAAGAACTCTCCCATACAGCCACTCTCCCATTCACTCACTCACACACAGTCACTCATATATCCCATCACCCAACGACACTGACTTTCACATACCCAGTTTCTCACCTATATAACACTGACACATACTCTCACCCACACAGCCATACACACACTCATTCAGCCATGCATCCCCTCTCTCTTACACACACACACACACTTAAATAACCCAAACAGCCACTGACTCACTCACCCATTCATCCACACAGGCAGTCACACACACCCTCACCCACCATCACATATACTCAGGCACACATATATGTAGTCAGATAACCAATCAATCACCCATACAGCCACTTGCAATCACTCACACACCCATACTGCCGCTTAGACCCCAAATGACAAACCGAGTCAAACATTCACACAACCAGTCACTCACCCATACATTTACTGAGTCACCTAATCACTCACCTATACAGTCAGTAACACACCCACTGCATCACCCTTACAGGCACTCATACACTTTTCAATGATTTTCTAAGGTTTGTAAGAAATATTTATTTATTAAAATATGTTTGCAACCATGTTTTTCTTTTTGTATGATTTTTGATGTATTTTTAAAAAGGTAGAGGTACCGCCTGGGTGATTTGATAAGTGCCTGGGTAGTGCTTGATTGAAAGGAAAAGTGCAAGGAAAATGCCTGGGCTATTGCATTAGTGCATCAGATGTGCCTGAGAGAATGGATGAGTATATGGGTAGTGCTGCATGAAAGGAAGAGTGCAAGGGTATTGCCTGGGTCATTGGATGAGTGCATGCGTAGTGCCTAAGAGAACAGATGAGTGCATGGGTAGTGCCTGATTGAATGGTTGAGTACAAGAGTAGTACCTGAGTGATTGAATGAGTGCATGGGTACTGCCTGGGTGAATGGATGACTGCATGTGTAGTACTTGAGTGACTTCATGAAAGCAAGGGTAATACCTGGGTTCTTAGATAAGTGCATGGGCGGTATGTGAGTGAAATGATCAGTGCAAGGGTAGAGCCTGGGACATTGGATGAGTGCATGGGTAGTGCTTGACTGAAAGGATAAGTGCAAGGGTGATACCTGGATTATTCCATTAGTGCATGAATTGTATCTGAGAGAATGTATGAGTGCATGAGTAGAGCCTAGGTGTTGGATGAGTAGTGCCTGCATGAAAGGATGCGTGCAAGGGTAATACCTGGGTCATTGGATGAGTGCATGGGTAGTGTCTGGGAGAAGAGATAAGTGCATGGGTAGTACCTGAGTCAATGGTTGAGTGTAAGAGTAGTGCATGAGTGATTGTATGAATGCATGGTTAGTGCCTGGGTGATTGCATGAATGAAAGACTACTGCTTGGGTGACTGGATGAATGCATGTGTAATAGCTTTGTGACATCATGAGTGCAAGGGTAATGCCTGAGTGCTTAGATGAGTGCATTGGTAGGGCACGAGTGAAAAGATCAGTACAAGGGTCATGCCTGCATCATAGGATGAGTGCATGGGTAGTGCTGCATGGGTAGTGCCTGAGAGAATGGATGAGTGCATGGGTAGTGCCTAACTGAATGGTTGAGTAGACGAATAGTGTCTGAGTGATTGCATGAGTGCAGAGGTACTGCTTGGGTGATTGGATGAGTGCATGGATAGTGCATAAGTGCAAGGATAATGCCTGGGTTATTGCGTTGGTGCATGAATTGTGCCTGAGATAATGGATGAGTACAATGGTGGTGCCTGAGTGAAAGTATGAGTGGATGAATAATGTTTGGGTCATTGGATGAGTGCATTGGTAGTGCTTAAGAGAAACAATGAGTGCATGGGCTGTGCCTGAGTAAATGGTTGACTGTATGCGTAGTACCTGAGTGATTGTATGAGTGCATGGGTAGTGCCTGGGTGATTGCATGAGGGTATACAGTCAAAATATTGAGTCACAAATATAGAATTGCAGTAATATCAAATTAAAAATATTGAATGGACAAAATATCGAATGGACAGAATATAGTCAACAAAAATATCGAATTTAATTGCAGTAATATCGAATTCAAAATATAGAATGGACAAAATATTGAATGGGCAGAATATAGTCAACAAAAATATCGAATTTGAGGTAAGTAAGTTAATATAGATTTTTTATAATATCGAATTTTTTAAAGTGTTTTTTATTTTAGTATATGTGTGAAAAATTGTATATTTATTTTATAATTTATTTTAAGTAATTAATTGTATGGTATTTAATATTTGTCTAATATAATTCTGTAGCGGGTTGTGGGTTTATAGGGGAATAGGGTAGGAAGTAATTTAATAATAATTAATTAAATATTTAATTTATTTATTGGTATTTATTTTGAATAAATTGGTAATTAATTTTTAATTGCTAATTAATGAATTGTTAAATGGTAATTAATTTGTATTAATAGGTAATTATTTTTAATAATTAATTGTTATTTGTGTTTTTAATTGATTAATTGTTATATTATATTAAATTGGTAATTACTTTTAATTAATTTGTAAGTGGTATTAATATTTAATTTATTTTTATTCATAAATGAAGTATTTACTTTCTCTACTGGAGTGGGAATAGTAATTTTTACTCCTACGCTATCCAACGCTTTCCCTACTGTTGCATTCTCTGGAGTGGGAATAGTAATTTTTGCCCCTACGCTATCCAACCCTTTCCCTACTGTTGCACTCACTGGAGTGGGAATAATAATTTTTGGCCCTATGCTATCCAATGCTTTCCCTACTGTTACACTCTATAGAGTGGGAATAGTAATTTCTGCCCCTACGCTATCCAACGCTTTCCCTACTGTTGCACTCTCTGGAGTGGGAATAGTAATTTTTACCCCTACACTATCCAAAGCTTTGCCTACTGTTGCACTCACTGGAGTGGGAATAGTAATTTTTACCCATATGCTATCCAACACTTTCCCTACTGTCGCACTCTCTGGAGTGGGAATAGTAATTTTTAACCCTACGCTATCCAACGCTTTCCCTTCTGTTGCACTCACTGGAGTGTGAATAGTAATTTTTGCCCCTACTCTATAAAACGATTTCCCTACTGTTGCACTCTATGGAGTGGGAATAGTAATTTTTGCCCCTACGCTATCCAACCCTATCCCTACTGTTGCACTCACTGGAGTGGGAATAAAACTTTTTGGCCCTATGCTATCCAACGATTTCCCTACTGTTGCACTCTATGGAGTGGGAATAGTAATTTTTACCCCTACGCTATCCAACGCTTTCCCTACTGTTGCACTCTCTGGAGTGGGAATAGTCATGTTTACCCCTACGCTATCCAACGATTTCCCTACTGTTGCACTCACTGGAGTGGGAATAGTAATTTTTACCTCTATGCTATGCAACGCTTTCCCTACTGTTGCACTCTCTGGACTGGGAATAGTAATTTTTAACCCTACACTATCCAACGCTTTCCCTTCTGTTGCACTCACTGGAGTGGGAATA
>NW_028246649.1:0-112920 GCF_964263255.1 Lissotriton vulgaris
AGCGGGATGCAGTTCACCTCCGAAGAAATGATGGATTTCCTGCAGAAATTAAACATCAAGCATGAGAAAACTGCCCTGTATTGCCCTAAGGCCAATGGCTTAGCAGAAAGAACAAACCGCATGATCAAGGATCACATTCAACTGGTGATCATCAATGGCTTCAATTTAGAGGACTCCCTTAGGGAATGCCTTTGAGCTTACCATACAACTCCTAATCTCGTCAGTGGAATTTCTCCATTTGTGGCTCTCAGAGGGAGAGAACCAGGTACGAAATTGAATCTTCTCTGGCTAGATGGGGGAAAACCTGTAGTAGTCATCAATTGGGACAGTCATCAGAAAGTTCAAAGGCATAAAATCAGCTACAAAAAATTGTATGATCGAAGTACGGGGTGAAAGATCTAAACATCAAGGCTAACAATTCAGTTGTGGTGAAGAAACCCACTCATGAACCGGCTGGACAAAGCAAATTCTTCTCCCCACAGAATGTCGAGAGCACTGGGAGAAACGTAGTGCGGTTAGACAATGGACAAACTTGGAGTGGGGATAGATTCGCACTTTTTACCTGACTGTACTTGCGATACATCTCCTTTGAACCTGTTTAATAGTACCTTTCCTGCTTATCACCCCTTCTTCTTCTATCCTCTTTCCCTCCCCTGGGTAAGGAGATGTGTTGTAATCTTCCTCCTCCTCCTTCCCTTGGTACCTTCCACCCACCCCTTTCCCTGTTCCGTAGTTGGTAGAGCCTGAAGTTAGAATTAGAATGTTGAGATCTCTGTGAGATTGTCCTGAGATTGGATGACCAATAAACCAGTGATCTTACCTTCATCTTGTCTTGTCATTTTCTTCAACTTACAATATATACCTTCTCGTCAGCATTGATCAGGGAGATGGGGCAGTAAGAGGCCGGATCCTCGGCAGGTTTGCCTTAAAAAAAAAAACTATGTCAGTGCCCTGCCAAGATTGAGGTGGGAGCCCCTTCTGTTGTACAGCTAGGAACAAATCTAAGAGCAATGTGGATAACTCTGATTTTAGTGCTTTATACAATTCCATCAGAAGTCTATCTGGACCTGCTGCTTTCCCTGCCGCCATCACTTGTGGACCATTGGTAACCTCAATGTTTGTAATCTTTGCCTCCAATTTAGCCATAATGGGGGGGTTCCTATCACCTACAAGCCAAGTGGTCTCTATTAAATCATCTTCAGACTGCTAGAGGTCCCTATAGAAATCTGCAATACACTAAGAATTTCTTGTGGATCTGTTGCCAAAGTCCCATCTTTCCTTTTTACCCTTGTAATTAGGTATGGGCGGAAAATCCGTTTCGCTCGTGGATTTTGCGGATTTTCGGGAAATCCGCAATCCGCGAGATTCGCGAATCTCCCGCAAAATCCGCAAATCCGCGAGCAGCGGATTTTGCTCGCACTGCTCGCACTGTTCGCGTGAGTTCGCGGCTTCCCAGTACAACTTCGCGCCCCGCGAATAAGTGCTAAATTGCAGAAATACGATCTTAGCAAAACTGAAACTACTTGCCAGGTTCAAAAGTCCAGGCTCATCATTAGTAGCCATTTCCTGTAGTGCTTCCTGAGGGGCCCCTCCAGAGTTCAGTTGCCAGTTGCAACTATTATGTGACCCTGCTCTGAACCTCAGAATAGTTACACATATGCCACAAAGGTCCTGAATTACAGCTAAGGGAGACAAGCAGGAGCCAGGCTGGAAGTTAAAATCCATTAATCAGCCCCTAATTCATTATTGTCAGTTGGGGCAGGGCAGGTGTTGTAACTAATTTTGCAACAATGAAAGCACTTAGCAAGTGCAAAAGATCACTAATCAGGGCGCACTAAGGAAGCAGGTGCCAGCTAAAAAAATATTCTGTGACACATTAATCAGCCCCAAATTAATTCAGGTCACTTGAGGCAGGGAAGGTGTGCTTTGCTTTGCCGAAAATAATGTACACTGGACAACCAGAGGGTGTGGTGATGAAACAGAGGGTGGCATGGGTGGGCCAGAGGGTGGCATGAGTAGTCAGAGAGTGGCAGTGGTGACAGAGAGTGGCAGTGATGAAGAAGAGTGTCCCAAACAGGCTGGACACGTAGAAACAACAAGTTCGCAAAACTTGTGACCCGACAGGTAAGTTCGCAAATTGCGAAATTGTAAAAACCCTCGCGAACTGGCAGAAACATGGGCGAACACAAAAAAAAAAATCCGCAAATTCGCGGGAATTCGCGGATTTTGCGGATTGCGAATTCGCAAATCCGCAAAATTCGCGAACGCGAGATCCGCAAAATTCGCCCATGCTTACTTGTAATGTTGTTTGAGACTGCCTTTTTTTCTAAGGCGAAGTGCTAAGTGTTTGCCTGTATTTTCCCCATACTCATAGCTGTACCTAGTATAGATTTTGAAAACTTCTGCCAGTGATTTGTTGTAGAAGCCATTTATATCAGCCTTTACCTTTATGACCTATGATTACAGCTGAACTTGTAGGTCCACCTGTTTTTGTGAGATGGCGGCTGTGTGCTCCTCCTCTTATTTCATCAGCTGATCTGTTAATCAACGTAAATCCTCTTGCTGGCTTTTCCTACGCTGCCCTAGGAAACTAGCAATCTCCCCCCTTAAGCCAGCCTTGCACATATCCCATACTATTTCCCTAGCAGTACTAAACCTATTGATGTCAAAATAGTGGCATACACCCAATATATTCCACAACCCCCTCTGTAACCAATAGTTTTCTGTTGAATGTCCACTTTGCTATGCTATGTTGGTGCCCCTGTACCATAATTTCTAAAATCAAAGGGTTGTGATCTAACAATATCTTCGGTATCTTCCTTATATTCGCACGTTCCTTAAGGACAGAGTAGACAAAGAAATAGTCGAGCCTACGTATTTACTGTGGAGGCACAAAAAATAGTGTAACCTAAATCCCTTGGCTTGCTACGGGCCCAAATATCGGCTAGCCCATGGCTGGAGGTCAGAGCCACTAACGCTGTGTACACCTAGGGCATTCTCCCCTGATATTCCTTAATAATAAATAATAATTAATAAAGGGACCGCATGCATCCATATGAATATTAAAATCCCCACACATGACTCAAGTTACTCAAGCATCTCAGGGTCATCTGGGTTTGGCCCATAAACCATGCATACCGTAGGCCCAGCTGATAGTGAGGCTATTGCCCAGTGCCTCCATTTATCTTATAACACACGTTTTGCAGAAGGAAGTCAATTTGAAATATGGATCGCCACACCTCTAGTTGTGGTAGTCTAAGTAGAGCAGGTTACTTGAGTGTATCCTGGGATTAAATTAGCGCCGGGACGCCCTGTTGGGGCAGCTGCTGCGCTTTACAAAACACACAAATAAATAAAATAAATTAAGCCCTCTTTTCTGCCATGGGATGTGGGTTTCTTGTTAGCAGATTACATCTGCCCCCAGTGATCTCAGTGCTTCATTTAATCTAGCCCTGTTCCCACTATCATTTAGTCCCCCAACATTAATTGAACAGATAGTTAATCTACCCATTGCTGAGGCAGATTTTACCCCTAAATTGATTGCTATACCTTTCTAATACAATAGTGTAACAAATCGAGGGACATATTATCAAGGGGGTTTATCTCCGCTTTTTTGGCTTTAAAAGCCAAGAAAGCGGAGATAAAATTATCTCCCTATTACCTAGCTGTCGCTAACACCAATTAGCAACAGCTAGTAGGAGATAGCGACCATCTTGGGCCCCACTTTGCATGTCAGTGATATTTATCACTTACGACATGCAAAGTGGGCGTGCCAAGATGTTAGCGACTGGAAACAGTCGCTAACATCGCTATCTCCTATTACCAACTTATGGAGATATTCGCGCTAAGCGCGAATATCTCCAAAAGCTAACACCTGCCCTGAGCAGTTCTTAGCCATGTTATCCAATGGGAGGTGGATAACATGGCTAAGAGCATTAGCTTGGTAATGCATGAATATCGCTGACTTTTCAGCGATATTCATGCATTGCGGCCGTTTTTTATCGCATTTGCGATAAACCTTGGTAATACCAAGGTTTATCTGCGATAAAAATCGCCGCAGCTCAGCGGTAAATTTTTGTCTCTAACCAAGCAATAGCCATAATTATCGCTATTGCTTGGTAATATGCCCCCTCATTCCTACGATTGTTAATATGCTTCTGCTTTTTTGTTTTTTTCTCCCCACCTGCACCCTCCTACAATCCCCGCTCCCCTATCCCCCTTACCCTTACCACACCTACACCCACCCACACCTTCCCCATCACTGTCCTCCTTAAATGGGGGAAAACAGACCTATATCGGTCTGTAAATGATGAAAGGCAGTGCCTCTTCCAACTAGTGGCCTATTGTGCATACATGTCAACAAAAAGAGAGGTAGGGAAATTAAGGACACTCTCTTAGTCCCCGGTTAAGTATCAAACAACAAGAAAAGAGAGGTCTGGTCAGTCGTCAGGCTGCCAGGAAAATGGAGCAAGGAGATAAGTGTTTTTTTTTGTTTGTACACAGTCACTCCGATTGAGTAGGAAAGCCCTCACACACCGACCTGGTCAGTGTCATGCTTCATCATCGGGCCCCACCGAAGAGACCGAGTGCCTCTTCACCCTTTTTTTCTTTTTCTTTTTCACTTTCACGCCCCCAGGTCAGGGTAACTCGTAATAACCTTGGCACGTAAATTCAGACACATAAAACCACCCACACGTGTCTTAGGGATCACTCATTAAAACATTTTTTTTGATACCCTGTTAGGCACTTTTAATTTTCTAATTTTCACATCACGTCCTCCCCATACGACCAGCTCCGCAGTCTTTCTGGCGTCGTAGCACACCGAAGAGGCACTCGGTCTCTTCGGTGGGGCCCGATGATGAAGCATGACAGGCTTGCCGTTGCTGTGCCAGTGGCATATCTGCTGGTGTCCGCTGCTGTCCGCGCTAATGCCACCATAAAAAGGCATGCCCGAGCAGTTAGCATGCTGACCTTGCCACTCATTGACCGTGAGGAGGAGTGATTCCTTCTATGGTCAAGATGGATTTTTTAGTGCAATGTGACACAAAAGAATGAAAGCAGATAAAATCAATTTGAAAAACGATTGTGGCAGACAGTTAAAAAATGGTTCTTCAGCCAGATTCAAATACAGCTTAAATTAACATTTGAGCAGAATGCAGAATACAGGTAAAAGAGCAGTAGTACCTCCAGCTCCAGAGAGTACTGACACCTATGTGCCCCCTCTCAGCTTCGTGTCCATGCTGCTGCCACCTTAAATAGGCATGCCCAAGCAGCTAGAGCACTGATATAGCCACTCTATGACCGTGGGGAGGAGCAATCCTCTCTAAGGTCAAATTCAATTTTCAAATGCTTTATTCGGTATATAAAATATAACCATATAGCAGACAAAAAAATATGCAGATGATACATCTTGACCTTTTTTAAAGAAAAGCGATTACCATACTAAACAAGGGCATGAACTAAGTCTCCACGAAATTAGATAAATGGAATCATTTTTTAGGAGTGCAAAATTGCAGTGTTTCGCTCAAAACATTTTACAAGTAATTAATTACCTTATTTGCTTAGAACGTTAAGTAAAGTGTCAAAGTATGTAATCCCAAAGTTTTATGATATAAAATTAGAATAGCTCATATTTCATTTAGATATATAGTTTCTAATTGAATTACTGTTAAAATAGTGATAATATATGGTAATCTCATCTGAATAAATAGTCAGTTGGCAATTTAAAAATGCAGTAGTAAAACCAATACAAACAACAATATACAAACTGTTAAAATTACAGAGGGATCGTGTTATCCTAAATCATAGGATGATCGATTTCCTACTGGAAACACATTTTAAAATATAAGTAGCTACTTAGAAACATATATCCGTTCTATTCAGTTCGAACATTAACTGCAAGGCTTCTTTGGTAGTTCTTTTGTTATGTTTTAAAAACATAGGCTTTAAGTATATTTACCTATAAGAGATGTAAAATTCACAGAAAAGCATAAAATGGCAACAGCTCTGTTTGGATGTCCCATCGCATGGGCAAGGCAGAGTGCTATTCCTTCCAGTATGGGGGAAGGACACTAGGTGGTGCACATTGCCCAATCTCAGCCGGGTCAATACAAAACGATGGGAACTTCTGGTGACGGTTATCAAGTACTGTTGGAGACCTTCTACGATATTGTGTTCATTATAAAATGCATATGTATGTTGACTTGCATATCTGGCAGCCGTAACCTTCTTTGCATTTTCCAAGAACAGATCTTTTAGCTCTTTTTTTGAAAGAGGGACGCCCAGTTCTGGGTTCAAAAATGGGTCGTAGTCAAAAACTGCCTTGAACCAAAACCGGATGTGCCTAAACCAGGGGATACGCATATGATGTTCTAGTTTTAAATAATCCTTAATTATGGTTTGTGTGAATTCTGTTTCTGCTTTAGACCAAATAGATCTCCATTGGGAAAGGGGACGTAACGCGGCCAGATCTCCAATGTAGGGCAGACCTACTTCCCTATGTATAATCTCTATGGAAGCATATGCCGGGGTACATATTAAGTGGTTAAGAAAGTGGTTTTCCTGATGTTGAAGCAGCTTACAACTATTAGTGTTAAGTCTCCACACACCAGACCCGTACAGTGCAGATGAAAAGCACCTCACGATGTAAATGTGGATCATTTATTTTATTCTGCGATTCCCCAGTTTGGTATCGAATCAAAAATTTTTATTGGTGTTCCTCAACAGTTCTAGCTGTACGCACTACTGTTTGCTGGTCCAACCCCCGTCCCCAGAAAAGGTTATCCCTAGGTAGCAGAATTTCTTGACGGGTTCTAGCCTGACATTAGCTAAAAGGAAGGTCCTGTTTTGCTTGGTCTTTTTCCCACACGCCATTGTAAACGTTTTACCCTTATTAATTACCAGTTTCCGTTTAACTATAAAAGCAGAAAAGTTGTCAATGAGATGTTGCAGACCATTTTGGGTGCGCGATAAGAGGACCGCGTCGTCTTCATAAAGCAGAATTGGAATGGACTTACCATCAATACATGGTGCATCCACAGCGGTTGTTCTAAGTATCGTATCTATCTCATTGATAAACAATGAAAACAGAGGTGGTGCTAAAACGCATCCTTGCCTTATGCCTCTGTTAACTCTAAAATAAGGGGTGCACTCACCAGCCGTCCCATAACGTACCTTACATGATAGTATTTCATATAGTCTGGCGAGAAAGTATATGATCTCTTTAGGTGCTCCCATATCTATTAAAACGGGCCATAAAAGTGAGTGTTCGACCAAATCAAAAGCAGAACTAAGGTCGGCAAAACATAAAAAAAGGCTTCCTTCCTTAACTGTTGTGTATTTGTTGATGATGAGGTCAAGGTTGACGCATTGCTCCATCGTACCAATCCCCCTCCTGAATCCATACTGTACTGGTGATAAAATGGATTCCTCTTCTGCCCAAGTTTCCAGTCTGGCCAGGAGGACCCTACTTAGTACTTTAATCGAAGAATCGAGGAGGGAGATAGGTCTGTAGTTGCATGCCTCTGCCCTTGAACCCTTCTTAAATAGTGGTACAATGATTGATTGGCCCCAGGTCTGAGGAAGTTCAAATTCAATTGCAGCATTGAAGAAGTGTGTTAGGATGGGTGCCCATAGATGTATTTCATGTTTGTATAGGTCTATGGGCACACCATCCGATCCAGGAGCCTTGCCACCACTACTCTTATCAAGTCCTGCCTGGACCTCGTTCAGGGAAATGGATAGCGCAATGGTCGGCCATTGGCCAGAAGTATCTAAAAGCAAATCATCTGAGTTAAATACCTTGGAGTAATGTTCTATCCATTCTTTGCAGCTAACATTAGAAGTTACTGCAGGTATGGTATCATTCTTTAGAAAAGGGCAATTAATTGTCTCCCATAGTAATTTGCTATTTTTTGTCGCCGCCATATCTAAATTTTGCCATGCCTCGTCTTGTAACTGTTTTTTCCTTACTGCTAGCATGGTTTTACAAACATGCCGCTTTTCCCTAATTTGTACCGGGTCTCTTGGTTAGATTGACATCACATGTTTTAGTGAGGATAAAACTTCTGTGCAGTCTTTATTGAACCAGCCCGATTGTTTGGCTCTATGTTTATGATTCTTACCAGTCAAAATGCCCTCTATTGTAGCATGGATATTATTGATCATGGATAGCATGGTTACAGGATTGTACACATCTTTGAGGCAGTAGCTTATTTCGGCACCACATTTATTATTTATTTCTACTAGAAGTTTGTTGGGGTTGCTTTTAGCCCACTTAATTCTAGGGCCATTTGGTCTGGAGGCCATAATTTCCTGTGTCGGCTTACTATATATTTGAGTTTTAAAACCCCAGCCAAGTAAAGTCAGTGAGATACTGTTGTGATCGCTCACTGCTTGCTCCTCTATCCATAAATCACGGTACGCAGTACCACTCGAAACTAAAATATGATCGATGTTGGAATTAGAGTTCCTACCCTTAAATGTTGGACATCTGACATCTCCCCTCTTTTTGGAGCAGTTCAGAAGTTCTAAATCTAATTTGGCGGCTAAGCTGTTCAATGCCATCCCATACTTGTCATGTGAGAAATGATTGAAAGTTGTGGTACTTCTATCCACCAGTTCGTAGGTAGTACCGCAGATCCCCTTTTGGGCATCTGCACAAACTTACAAGTTAAAATCCCCTGCCCAGAGTATAACTGGGCAATCTCTATATTCGATGAGAAGATTATTAGATTGGAGAAAGGGAGTAGCACGCACGCGCGCTATTCTGCTGATTTTTTCGATCTCAGCGCTGCTGTAACTTTTAAAATATCGCTTTCTGCATTTTGCTTTTTAAATTGCATTTACCTCGTTATTAGAACGTCCTTTGTGTGCCCTCTCACTTGCACCCTAAATTGGGCCCCCCACCGCGCTTTTCGCGGAGCTATGTCATTTTCTTCTTAGCCTTCGTGTTTGGCGCCGGGCGCCATCTTGGGGGTGGTTTGGAGCGAGTGTGCCACTTGTGGGAGCGCTCTAGCGCTCTTTTACTTCACAGGTGAGCCCTACTTAAGGCGAGCTAGGCAGTAGCTCGACCTGGAGAAAGGGAGTAGCACGCACGCGCGCTATTCTGCTGATTTTTTCGATCTCAGCGCTGCTGTAACTTTTAAAATATCGCTTTCTGCATTTTGCTTTTTAAATTGCATTTACCTCGTTATTAGAACGTCCTTTGTGTGCCCTCTCACTTGCACCCTAAATTGGGCCCCCCACCGCGCTTTTCGCGGAGCTATGTCATTTTCTTCTTAGCCTTCGTGTTTGGCGCCGGGCGCCATCTTGGGGGTGGTTTGGAGCGAGTGTGCCACTTGTGGGAGCGCTCTAGCGCTCTTTTACTTCACAGGTGAGCCCTACTTAAGGCGAGCTAGGCAGTAGCTCGACCTGGAGAAAGGGAGTAGCACGCACGCGCGCTATTCTGCTGATTTTTTCGATCTCAGCGCTGCTGTAACTTTTAAAATATCGCTTTCTGCATTTTGCTTTTTAAATTGCATTTACCTCGTTATTAGAACGTCCTTTGTGTGCCCTCTCACTTGCACCCTAAATTGGGCCCCCCACCGCGCTTTTCGCGGAGCTATGTCATTTTCTTCTTAGCCTTCGTGTTTGGCGCCGGGCGCCATCTTGGGGGTGGTTTGGAGCGAGTGTGCCACTTGTGGGAGCGCTCTAGCGCTCTTTTACTTCACAGGTGAGCCCTACTTAAGGCGAGCTAGGCAGTAGCTCGACCTGGAGAAAGGGAGTAGCACGCACGCGCGCTATTCTGCTGATTTTTTCGATCTCAGCGCTGCTGTAACTTTTAAAATATCGCTTTCTGCATTTTGCTTTTTAAATTGCATTTACCTCGTTATTAGAACGTCCTTTGTGTGCCCTCTCACTTGCACCCTAAATTGGGCCCCCCACCGCGCTTTTCGCGGAGCTATGTCATTTTCTTCTTAGCCTTCGTGTTTGGCGCCGGGCGCCATCTTGGGGGTGGTTTGGAGCGAGTGTGCCACTTGTGGGAGCGCTCTAGCGCTCTTTTACTTCACAGGTGAGCCCTACTTAAGGCGAGCTAGGCAGTAGCTCGACCTGGAGAAAGGGAGTAGCACGCACGCGCGCTATTCTGCTGATTTTTTCGATCTCAGCGCTGCTGTAACTTTTAAAATATCGCTTTCTGCATTTTGCTTTTTAAATTGCATTTACCTCGTTATTAGAACGTCCTTTGTGTGCCCTCTCACTTGCACCCTAAATTGGGCCCCCCACCGCGCTTTTCGCGGAGCTATGTCATTTTCTTCTTAGCCTTCGTGTTTGGCGCCGGGCGCCATCTTGGGGGTGGTTTGGAGCGAGTGTGCCACTTGTGGGAGCGCTCTAGCGCTCTTTTACTTCACAGGTGAGCCCTACTTAAAGCTCGCCTCCTGCGCGCAGCGGTGACGCGCAGCGGGAGCGCCGGACTCTCGCCGGAGTCAAGCCAGAGTCCTGCCCGTCTGCGCCCGTCAGCGTCCCGGAGGCGGGCGGAGCGGCGGGTGGGACTCTACCATCAGGGATGTGTCCCCCTGGGACCCCCGTCCTGCGCTATTCCTCTAGCGATCTTCGCTCTTTCCATCCTCATGTCTCTGGCTGTCGCATGGTTTTTCCCGGTCGATATCATGGGAAATCCCGTTGCCCGGGTTGTGGCTGGCACCCGACCCGTCTGCTCACCTCACGGCCGAGCAATGACACCTTCAGGATGGGCTTCGGTTGCATGCTATTAAACACCAGGTCTGCATGCAAACATGCGCAGGACATCTATGAGCTTCTCGACATAGAGAAGCCACTATGCCTCATGCTCACTGAGACATGGTGGACCGACTCTTCTAACCCTGACGTTGCTATGGCAATCCCGCCTGATTATAACATCTTCAGAAAGGATAGAGCCAAGGGAAGGGGAGGTGGAGTGGCGTTAGTGGTCCGGAAGGGAATCCCCTGTTTGATCCTGCCAGCTATTGACATCCGAGGCTCTGAGACCCTAGCCTTCTCTATTACTCTATCGCCCCACCAATCCTTTAAGGGACTGCTAATATACAGGCCACCTGGTGCACCCGGCACCTTCTTTGAAGATCTGGATTTGGTGTTGGTTGAGTTGGCCCTGAAAGCTGAACATTTTATCGTGGCTGGTGATCTCAACTTTCGATGGGATGATCCATCCGATCCGGCTGCCACCAAACTCTCTGAGGCGCTAACCCCTCTGGGACTTGTCCCTTACCTTCAGGAGCCCACGCATGAGAAGGGGCACACCCTTGACCAAGTTTTCTCGTCTGTCCCTCTTGAGGGCATAGAGGTTGCTCCTGTCCTCTGGTCAGACCACTTCCTTGCCAAATTTGTCATCAAGGGCATAGGTAAGTCAGTGCCTACCCCTGCACATCAACAGGGTCGTGTCCATAGGGCACTCCATCGAGTAACCCCAGAGATGCTGGCTCAAGCAGCTGTGGCCCATCCCTGCCTCCTATCAGGCGACCTAGACAGGGACTTGCAGACCATGCAGGATTGGTTTTTGGACAGGCTAAACGAGCTCGCCCCGGAAGTAACATCTCGCCCGACACCGAAACGGGTCTCCGCGCCCTGGTTTACCGCTGCACTGTCGGCTACGCGGCAGCAGTGCAAGGTAGCCGAAAGAGCTTGGCGGGCACAATATGACACTGTTGCCAAGCTGACCTATAAAACGGTGGTCAAGGCTTATCACCGGGACATTCGCCTGGAAAAAAAAGCGTATCTTGCCAGGAGAATTGATGCTGCGTCCAACTCCTGCAAGGAGATATTCTCCATCGTGAGAGAATTCACCTCACCTTGGTCGAACACCTCGGACCAAAAACCATCTGGTACCTGGGCTGCGGATCTTGCTGACTTCTTTACGAGCAAGATCCAACGCATCCAGGAGTCATTCCTGGTACCAATGTCTGTGGGCCAAACTGAACGGGATATCACCACACTGCCACAGACCGGGCCAAGGGTGACGTTGAGTGTGTTTCCTCCGATCTCTGCTCCGGACTCCCTGGCTCTAATGGGCAATTTAAAATCGGGTTCTCCCCTTGACCCATGCCCGGCTAAATTTCTAGCGAAAGTCGCGGAGGTGATCAACCCGTTGGCTAATCCGCTTTTGAATCTTTCGTTGAGGCTAGGTGTGGTCCCGCAAACCTGGAAGCAGGCGATGGTGATCCCCTTGCTTAAAAAATCTGGCCTGGACCCGAAGGCCCCAGTTAATTATAGGCCCATCTCTTTGCTGCCGGCCCTCACGAAGATTCTGGAAAAGCACGTTCAAGGCGTGCTCTCCAATTTCCTTGAATCTAATGAGATCTTGCACCCCACCCAATCGGGCTTTCGTCCCCATCTTAGCACTGAGACGGCGCTCCTGGAGGTTTCGGAAACCATTAAAGGGGTTCTGGACTCTGGGGGCAAAGTCATGCTGGTGATGCTAGATCTGTCGGCGGCTTTCGACACCGTTCCCCATGATGGTCTCCTCGCAAGACTTCGCGAGATAGGCATACGGGGGACGGTGTTCGACTGGTTTTCCTCCTTTCTTGCCGGCCGCCGGCAAACGATCTGGGCCCCGCCTGATTCCGCCGTGATGCCGCCTCTGGGAGTCGGGGTCCCTCAGGGCTCTATTCTGAGCCCGACCCTCTTTAACATCATTATGACCCCGTTGGCGGCACTGGTGGAGTCGCATGGTGCCCAGATCATATCCTATGCGGATGACACCCAGCTGCTCTTCTCTTGTACGAGAGGAGGCGGCTTTGACGGGGAGAGTATTCGGGATTGCCTTGGGGCTGTTTTTCATTGGTTCCATCTAAACAGCCTCAAGTGCAATTCCGACAAGTCCGAAGTACTTTTCTTTGGGTGCGACACCGAGCCTGACTGGCAGACTTGGTGGCCACAGGATATGTTCCCTCCATCCTGCTCCTCTCAGGTGGCAAAGAATCTGGGGGTGAAGCTGGATAACAGGTTAACCTTGAAATCGCAGATCCTGGGGGTGTCTGGCATGTGCTTTGGCATCCTTAGGATGCTGCGGAGGTTTCTTCCTTTGTTATCCGTGGAACATAGGACGTTGACAGTTCAGGCTCTGATTGGGTCCAGGTTGGATTATTCCAACATTCTCTACCTGGGCCTTCCAGAGTACCTGCTGCAGCGCCTTCAAGTGGTGCAAAACGCCGCGGCCAGGGCTATCTTCGGCCTTAGTAGGCGCTCCAGTGCCTCGGCCTTGCTGGTAACGTTACATTGGTTGCCCATTCGCAAGAGGATCGCCTTTAAGGCTCTGACCTTGGTCTATAAAGCTCTTCACAAGGGGGGAGCTAAGTATCTCCAAAAGAGAATGGTCTTTTATCATCCGACCAGGTCTCTGAGGTCGGAATCCCTGCACCTTGCTGTCGTCCCTCGGGTAAAGAAAGCGCGCCTCGGTGGACGCTCTTTTGGATTGCTGGCATCTCAGCTATGGAACTCTCTGCCGCTGGCCCTGCGGGGTGCCACTAGCTTATTGGCTTTTAGGAAAGGCCTTAAGACGTGGCTTTTTATTCAGTAGCCGTTCTTTTTGGTATTTCTGGCTCACTACTCTTTTAGTCTTTCATTTGGTGTTATGTTATTATGTTGCAGTTTTCTTGCCTTCTCCAATAAAAGCGCCGGGACACTCTTTTTGAGTAGCCGTGCGCTATAAAAATGAACCAATAACATAACATAACATAACATCTATTGCTGTTTCTATATCCTGTATCACAAATTCTCCATTAGCGTTAAAAATGTTGTTATAAAAATCAACAATCAATAAATCGTTAGTTTTCTGGTGCTCAAGGTAAATTATAAGAGCATAAGGGCCAACATCTAAGCGTTTACCTAATTTAAATTCTGTGAGCCCAGTAGAGATCGGGGTCAGTAGGCCACCCCTTGCCCTGCTGGCAACAGAGTCCTCAGCGTTTATATAAAAAGATGTGTAACCTTCGACAGTAATTTGGTCTCTATAACATGTCTCTTGGAGACATATTATGTCATGCCCTTGGGTAATGAAATCGTTCCAGAATGGGGTATTAAATTTGCTATTTATACCTGCTATATTCCAGGGTATAATATTTAATCCAACTCCAGTTTCATATACTGGTTGGTGGGAGGGTGATAGCCTGTGCTTACCTATTTGTGTAATATCAATTGTAGGCGTGTTATTGTGTTTTGATAAAACATTCGCCTCTGTGCATGAAATTTTTTCCAGTTCACATAGGTTTTGGTTTTTATCCAAATTAACAGGGGAATCCGCATTCTGGACTAAATCATTCATGATAATTATTCTATTAGCTATTTTTCCCTCAACAGAATGCTGATAAAACATGTCCACATCCTGCCCTGCTTCAAGGCCTTCTTCATTACCCTCCTCCTGCCGGTCATTTAGCGCTTCCACAATCACTCCATATTTTATACCCCTTGGGCCATTTTATTAAGTTCGCTAGTTACGGACGGGTCAACATTACATGACAGTCAGTCTACCCCCTCTAGATTTGAAAATGGCTCAAATCGGTTTGATAAGGGTAGATGAAACATAGCCCTGTTGAAAGTGTTTGCTACATAAGGCTCCCTTCTATATACGTGGCGCTGCGGGAAAGATGGGCCATGTTTTGTACCAGGGTAGAAGTAATTTAGATCTAATGTTTGGATATCCCCCTCTCTGCCGAACCTTGGTTCCCTGCGGATGAAATCAACCACCTAGGGATCTTTAAAACTCACGATGACACAGTCACCTTCCAGGTCCTTTGCAGTGTTCCCTACCCAGTTTACTCTCCTAACATTAAGTATCTCTGTGTTAGAGAAGGGGGGGGAGTGTTCTGTTAGTGTTAAGCCAATAAATGACTTTATGCTTCAAGTCCCTATGAGTTTCCTGTTTCTCAGTTCCAATCCCGCGTACTCCCACCATAATAATTGTGTAGGGTATTGCTTCCGGGGGAAGGTTTACACAGGGGACTCGTTGGGGGATATGCTTGTTGTTCGTATGACCCTGTCTCGTGGACTGATTATCGGCTGTATGAGCATGCAACTCAGGTTGATTCTTGGGCGTGGCGCCAGTCCTTACGGCTTTGTTTCTGGCAGGTCCCGTTAATTTAGTGTCTGGCGTACTTTTGTTTGTAATGGTTGTAGCAGGTTGGGTGACTATGGGTGTAGCAATGTTAGGTTTCATGGTTACCTTTTATTACTTGGGACAGTAATTGGTATGGCAATGGTAGGATGTGGGACCTTTGGGCTCTTTAAGACTGTTGTAATAGTGTCTAATCTGGTTGTTTTTCCAGAAATTTTTCTAAGTAGTAATTTGGAGTTAATCTGTTTCTTCCTTTCAATTAATGGTAACATTAATGATCTAACCAACTTTTCCATTTTCTCCATTATCCTTACTTCGCTACAACCTTGCAAGACTGAATGAGGATTGCCAATAACTATTAAAAATGAGCTAACAGGTTGCACAGGCTCTCGGGGTACCCTTTGTGCTTTTTTGAGCCTCTTTACTGCTACTTTCTTTGGTGGAATAGCACCTCTTTTCCTTTTGCCTGGTGGATCAATTGTACTAATAGTACTAATGTTAGTATTCACTGGTAACTCTGTATTAACATGTGCAGAGATCACAGGTGAAGGTAACGATAATGAAGGGAGGGTCAACAATGCTAATATTGGTAGTCTCTCGTAACTCTGTATTAACATGTGCAGAGATGGCGGGTGAAGGTGGCAGCAATGGTGAGATGAGTAGTAGGGGTGATGAAACGCAGGAGGCACGAGAGGTCAGACTAATAGGTGTAGAATTTAATAGAGAACATGCCTCAGCGCTATCGATTTACCCTTGTGTGTGGCTAGTCACTGGACTCAAAGTAACTAGTGGAGTGTTGCTTAGAACAGGTTCAACTGTAACGGATGTTCCAATCTTGCAAAGCGAGGAACGTTTCCCGGTCAGAAGGTCTAACGACAAACGCTTCTCTACTAGCCCTATCTCTTTCTCCATGACCACCTTTGCCCGTGTCAAGAATTGATCGATAGTGCCAGTTGCTACCCCCCCCAGTGGATGCAATAGTGACCTTACGGTCCTTCCTAAGTGTCCGCACCATAATGCAACAGAGTAATCAATGATAACACACAGAACAGTGTGTGGGGAAACGCGAATCAAATACCTAAATATAAGGTGCAATGTCCTGCACGACAAAGGGGTGGCCCAGCCCGGCCTCCTCTGGCCTAAGAGGGCCCGCCCTTTGCCCAGGCTCCGCCCGGCGTCCCGCAATGCGGGTAACGCGCGCTTTAGTAGCGACTCCCGGGGCAGTGTCTGGCGGTGGCGGCTCCTGCCGCAATGCCCCAAGGGAAGCATAGTACTCCACTCAGCGGCTGCAGGTGTCAGGAGCATCGGCGGGAGGACTACGGCGCTGATTGAAGTTGGCCCGGTGTTTGGAATACTGGAAGTAAGTGCCCCAGCAAAGTGAAGTCCAGAGAAACAAAAAGGGAGACACCCGCTCCACTGGTAACGCGCGCTTTAGTTGCGCCTCCGGGGGCGGTGTCTGACAGTGGCGGCTCCTGACGCAATGCCCCAAGGGAAGCGTAGTCTTCCACTCGGCAGCCACAGGTGTCAGGAGCGGCGGCGGGAGGACTACGGTGCTGATTGAAGTTGGCCCTGTGTTTGGAATACTGGAAGTAAGTGCCCCAGCAAAGTGAAGTCCAGAGAAACAAAAAGGGAGACACCCGCTCCACTGGTAATGCGCGCTTTAGTTGCGCCTCCGGGGGCGGTGTCTGGCGGTGGCGGCTCCTGCCGCAATGCCCCAAGGGAAGCGTAGTCCTCCACTCGACGGCCGCAGGTGTGAGGAGCGGCAGGGGGAGGACTACGGCGCTGATTAAAGTTGGCCAGGTGTTTGCAATACTGGAAGTAAGTGCCCCAGCAAAGCGAAGTCCAAAGAAAAAAAAAGGGAGACACTCACTCTGGCGGTAACGCGCGCTTTAGTAGCGCCTCCAGGGGCGGTGTCTGGCGGTGGCGGCTCCTGCTGCAATGCCCCAAGGGAAGCGTAGTACTCCATTCAGCGGTCGCAGGTGTCAGGAGCGGCGACGGGAGGACTACGGCGCTGATTGAAATTGGCCCGGTGTTTGGAATACTGGAAGTAAGTGCCCCAGCAAAGTGAAGTCCAGAGAAACAAAAAGGGAGACACCCGCTCCACTGGTAACGCGCGCTTTAGTTGTGCCTCCGGGGGCGGTGTCTGGCGGTGGCGGCTACTGCCGCAATGTCCCAAGGGAAGCGTAGTCCTCCACTCGGCGGCCGCAGGTGTCAGGAGCGGCGGCGGGAGGACTACGGCGCTGATTGAAGTTGGCCAGGTGCTTGGAATACTGGAAGAAAGTGCCCCAGCAAAGCGAAGTCCAGAGAAACAAAAAGGGAGACACTCCGCCCGTAACACGCGCTTTAGTAGCGCCTACGGGGGCGGTGTCTGGCAGTGGTGGCTCCTGCTGCAATGCCCCAAGGGAAGCGTAGTCCTCCACTCGACGGCCGCAGGTGTCAGGAGCGGCGGCGGGAGGACTACGGCGCTGATTGAAGTTGGCCCGGTGTTTGGAATACTGGAAGTAAGTGCCCCAGCAAAGCGAAGTCCAGAGAAAGGTGGAGGTTTAGTGCAATGTGACACAAATGAGAGAAAGCAGATTAAATCAATTTAGAAACATTTGTGGCAGACCTTTTTAAAAAGCGATTTGTGACAGTAAAATTGAATTACATCTTAAATAAACTTTTGTCGAGAATACGGGTAAAAGAGCAGTAGTACCTCCAGCTCAAGAGACTACTGACACCTATGTGCCCCCTCTCAGCTTTGCGTCCATGCTGCACCACCATGAATAGTACAAAAGGGGGTGGTGATGGACAGAGCATCTGAATCAATCAAACACTCACACCCAGTCAAAAGATCTGGGTTTAATCCATCACCGTTCTTTAGCCCACTCTGCCACCCCAGTTCAGACATGGCTATGTGCAAATCAGTCTGACCCTGTGCCTCATAGGAACAGTCCAGCCCGAACTGCCAAGCCATGTCTTCCCTGGACCGGAAACAAGCTTCGGAGGACCGGTTTCTGGCATTCCAGCCGTCTTCAGCCCGGCTTGCTTGAATCCAGTGGCAAAGTGAGCAAGGGACTCACGTCTGAGCATACCCTGCCACACTTATGGCGGCCAAAAGCAGAACAAAATGTCCATGAATAGGCATACCTGAGCAGCTAGAATGCTGACCGAGCCTCTCTATGACCGTGAGGAGGAGCGATCTTCTCTATTGTCAAGGTGGAGTTTTAGTGCAATGTGACACAAACGAGTGAAAGCAGATAAAATCAATTTGAAAAATGATTGTGGCAGACAGCTTAAAAAACAATTGTGACATTCAAATTCAAATACAGCTTAAATCAACATTTGAGCAGAATGCAGAATAAGGGTAAAGGAGTGGCAGTACCTCCAGCTCCAGAGAGTACTGACACCAATGTGCCACCTCTCAGCATAGAGCCACTCACACAGCCACTCACTCACCTACACAGCTACTCACACAACCACTCACTTACCCATATAACAAATTACACACCCACACATTCACCCATACAGATACTCCTATACCTACTTATTCAACCATACAACCACTTACACAGCTATTCCCTCAGGCGTCGAAACTCTGAATGCAGCTGTACATTCACCCATGCAGACACTCACACAATCATCACTCTCCAATTCAATGACTTATACTGGAACTCACTTAACCAATCACCCACTCAAACAGCAAAAAGCTCACACTTATAGCCATTCATAGCCATTCATACACCCACTCACTTACCTATATAGATACTCACACATACCCTCACACACCCTTACATACACATACACAGCCACTCATGCACTGACGTAGCCACTCACATACCCCCTCAGCAACAAAGACAGTATAAAGACACCCATGGACACCCTTGGAGCCACTAACCTACCTATACAGCTACTAGCACATCTATTCATTCACCAATACAGCCACTCACCCACCTAGCTACTCACGCACCCACTTAGTCAACCATACAGCTACTGCCACACCACTTATTCACTAATGCAGGCTCTCAAACATCCACTCAGTATACTAATTTAATTTTTGAGTACCTTAGTGTATATGTTTAACACTAAATGAAGAAAAGCAACCCGACGACTTCTACGACGCCGTTGCCGACATTTTTTCTCCTGAAGGCACCGCAGAGGGCACCGCCACAACCTCGCACTATGACCCTGGTCTCACCGACAATGCCTGCTGATGCCGCCACCAAGCTGCTGCTCGCACCACGACCTGTGGGTCCCGCACTCCTTACCGCCTTGCTTCATGCTGACGCCAGTGCACCGCCGCAATGCCGCAATACGTCACTGGGCTCACTGACGATGCCTGCTGATGCTGCCACTGAGTTGCTGTTCGCAACGTGACCTGTGGTCACTGCACTCTGCACTGCTTTGCTTCACGACGATGCCTTGGCCTCCATGACGACGACGCTCCATGCTGAAATCGATGCTGCTGCTTGCATCGTGGTCCGAGGGCACCGCTCATAAAGTTACACGACACACTGCCCTCATCCCACACTGCAGCCTTGGCCTACAGATGCCGGCACCATCCACACCCATTCATCAGCCGACTAGAGCGCTAGAGCAACAATGATTCTGTGCTTGCACCGTGACCTGCCAGCACCATGACGAGCACCACCTTCACCTCGCTCCGCAACCCTGGTCTTATCGATGATGCCATCTGAAGCCACAACCGAGCCACTGCTCGCACCGCGACCTGAGGGCACCGCGAGCCGCACTGCTGCACTTCGCACCAGCGCACCCAACACCTGCCGACGCCAGCATTCCTGATCCCAACAGAAAAGAGCTCGACCTGCAACGCAAGTGACTTCAAGGGCCTCGGCGCCCTGCATCTCTAACAGGTACTGTTTGCAGGTCTTCCCGACACCGTAGCTGGTCTGCGACGCTGCGACCAGCCTGAACTTTTTGGATTTCTTTGCTCACGACGCCGTGATTGCCACAGACGGAGCTATCGACATCAAGGGACTGTTTTAAAAGTGCATTTTGATAACTGTAGATTTTTAAGTACTGTATTGTGAATTCATATCTTTTTTGGACTTGTATGTAAAAGTATTGGCTATTTTTATAATCTGCTGTGGTGTCCTTTTGGAGTGCTTACAGTGGATTACTGTTGGTTATGGGCAAATGCTTTACACATTGCCTCCAAGGTACGTCTGACTGCTCGTGCCAAGCTACCAAGGCAGTGGGCATGAGTTATTTTAGGGGTGTAACTCCCTTATCCTGACTATGAATAAGGGTCCCTACTTGGACAAAGGTGCAAGCTCTTGCCGACTAGAGACCCCCATTTCTAACATTGGTTGTCAGCTGTGAGGATAGGACTTGCGTTTGCACTTGATTTACAGTGATTGGTCTGCACTACTACCATATCACAAACCATTATGTGCCACGTACCAGTCCTTTTTCCCCTTTTTTTTTATCTTGACAGTTTGAATTTGCTTCTTCGTTATGCCGGAATCAAGAGCATCATCCATTGCATCCCTGGAAATTGCCTTTGAGGAGGGTAGGTTGGAACTCTACTGTATTAGGGAATTGAAATCCATTTGCAAGAGCCTAAAAGTCCAAGTCAGAGGCCTCACTAGGAAGGATGAGCTACAAAAGGCACTGAGGGCCTGAGTAGCAGCCAGAGATGCAAGTAGGCAATCTAGCAATTTTAGTGGAGAGGCGGAGGGGCCTATTCCTAGGATGGATGTGCTTTTGGGAGGGGGGGGGACCCTTCTGGCCAGGCAGCAGTAACCTGTCCCCAGAGGAGCTGGAGTACAGGCAGAAAGCAAGGAAGTTCGACTTAGAAAAACTCAGGCTGGAAATGGAGGAGAGCAAGATGATATTAGACAATGAACGACGTCTTAAGAAGCTGGAGCTAAGATGTAAGCCCGGCTCAGATGGTGGCAACAATTCGTCAAAACAGGCAGACAGAATTGTGTACATCCCTAAGAATGTAGGAAAGGAATTCAAGAAGGGGGATGACATACAAAGGTGGCTTCAAGGGTACGAGGCAGCAATCCACAAGAATGGGGTTCCTGAAGAGAATTGGGGAACAGGATTGTGGCCTCTCTTCCCTGAGGAAGCGAGGGGTATTTTATTAGCTTTGGGTAAGGGGTATCACCTCACCTATCCAGACATGAAGGATGCCCTTCTCACTAAATATGGTCTTACTCCTGAAAAGTACATGGATCAGTTCAGGTTCAGTAAGAAGTCTGATGCCAACACTTGGTTGGAATTTGTGGATGTGTTTTGCTGATCACTGGATGGCTGGGTGAAGGGCAGTAATGTGACAGATTTTTTTAGGGGCTCTACAATTTGATTGCATGAGAGCACTTGTCTAGTCTATGTTTTGCAGATCTGCGCCATCACCTAGTTGCTAGTAAGTTGACTAACCCCAAGAAGCTTGCTTTTGGAGGCGGACTGCTGGGTGTATACCAGGTTCCACAAGAAAGCGTTTGGGGGAGACTGAGCCACAAGTTGCAGGGTCTCCAGTAGAAAAGTGGGGGGGCAAATATAAAGCACAGGAGTTCTCAAAAGGGCCCCAAACTAAAACCCAGGGTAAAATTTCCCATCCCCCTGAAGATGAGAAACAAGGGGTCTCTTCAGGAAAGCTTACTGAGACCGGCCCACAAATGTTTTGCATGTGACCAGGTTCCCTACCCAGTTTACTCTCCTAACATTAAGTATCTCTGTGTTAGAGAAGGGGGGGAGTGTTCTGTTAGTGTTAAGCCAATAAATGACTTTATGCTTCAAGTCCCTATGTGTTTCCTGTTTCTCAGTTCCAATCCCGCGTACTCCCACCATAATAATTGTGTAGGGTATTGCTTCCGGGGGAAGGTTTACACAGGGGACTCCTTGGGGGATATGCTTGTTGTTCGTATGACCCTGTCTCGTGGACTGATTATCTGCTGTATGAGCATGCAACTCAGGTTGATTCTTGGGCGTGGCGCCAGTCCTTACGGCTTTGTTTCTGGCAGGTCCCGTTAATTTAGTGTCTGGCGTACTTTTGTTTGTAATGGTTGTAGCAGGTTGGGTGACTATGGGTATAGCAATGTTAGGTTTCATGGTTACGCTTTTATTACTTGGGACAGTAATTGGTATGGCAATGGTAGGGTGTGGGACCTTTGGGCTCTTTAAGACTGTTGTAATAGTGTCTAATCTGGTTGTTTTTCCAGAAACTAATTTTTCTAAGTAGTAATTTGGAGTTAATCTGTTTCTTCCTTTCAATTAATGGTAACATTAATGATCTAACCAACTTTTCCATTTTCTCCATTAGCCTTACTTCGCTACAACCTTGCAAGACTGAATGAGGATTGCCAATAACTATTAAAAATGAGCTAACAGGTTGCACAGGCTCTCGGGGTACCCTTTGTGCTTTTTTGAGCCTCTTTACTGCTACTTTCTTTGGTGGAATAGCACCTCTTTTCCTTTTGCCTGGTGGATCAATTGTACTAATAGTACTAATGTTAGTATTCACTGGTAACTCTGTATTAACATGTGCAGAGATCACAGGTGAAGGTAACGATAATGATGGAAGGGTCAACAATGCTAATATTGGTAGTCTCTCGTAACTGTATTAACATGTGCAGAGATGGCGGGTGAAGGTGGCAGCAATGGTGAGATGGGTAGTAGGGGTGATGAAACGCAGGAGGCACGAGAGGTCAGAGCAATAGGTGTAGAATTTAATAGAGAACATGGCTCAGCGCTATCGATTTACCCTTGTGTGTGACTAGTTACTGGACTCAAAGTAACTAGTGGAGTGTTGCTTAGAACAGGTTCAACTGTAACGGATGTTCCAATCTTGCCAAGCGAGGAACGTTTCCCGGTCAGAAGGTCTAACGACAAACGCTTCTCTACTAGCCCTATCTCTTTCTCCATGACCACCTTTGCCCGTGTCAAGAATTGATCGATAGTGCCAGTTGCCACCCCCCCCGTGGATGCAATAGTGACGGTCCTTCCTAAGTGTCCGCACCATAATGCAACAGAGTAATCAATGATAACACACAGAACAGTGTGTGGGGAAACGCGAATCAAATACCTAAATATAAGGTGCAATGTCCTGCACGACAAAGGGGTGGCCCAGCCCGGCCTCCTCTGGCCTAAGAGGGCCCGCCCTTTGCCCGGGCTCCGCCCGGCGTCCCGCGATGCGGGTAACGCGCGCTTTAGTAGCGACTCCCGGGGCGGTGTCTGGCGGTGGCGGCTCCTGCCGCAATGCCCCAAGGGAAGCATAGTACTCCACTCAGCGGCTGCAGGTGTCAGGAGCATCGGCGGGAGGACTACGGCGCTGATTGAAGTTGGCCCGGTGTTTGGAATACTGGAAGTAAGTGCCCCAGCAAAGTGAAGTCCAGAGAAACAAAAAGGGAGACACCCGCTCCACTGGTAACGCGCGCTTTAGTTGAGCCTCCGGGGGCGGTGTCTGGCGGTGGCGGCTCCTGCCGCAATGTCCCAAGGGAAGCGTAGTCCTCCACTAGGCGGCCGCAGGTGTCAGGAGCGGCAGTGGGAGGACGACGGCGCTGATTGAAGTTGGCTCGGTGTTTGGAATACTGGAAGTAAGTGCCCCAGCAAAGCGAAGTCCAGAGAAACAAAAAGGGAGACACCCGCTCCGCTGGTAACGCGATCTTTAGTAGCGCCTTTGGGGGCGGTGTCTGGCGGTGGCGGCTCCTGCCGCAATGCCCCAAGGGAAGCGTAGTCCTCCACTCGACGGCCGCAGGTGTCAGGAGCGGCAGGGGGAGGACTACGGCGCTGATTGAAGTTGACCAGGTGTTTGGAATACTGGAAGTAAGTGCCCCAGCAAAGCGAAGTCCAGAGAAAAAAAAAGGGAGACACTCACTCTGGCGGTAATGCGCGCTTTAGTAGCGCCTCCGGGGGCGGTGTCTGGCGGTGGCGGCTCCTGCTGCAATGCCCCAAGGGAAGCGTAGTACTCCATTCAGCGGTCGCAGGTGTCAGGAGCGGCGACGGGAGGACTACGGTGCTGATTGAAGTTGGCCCGGTGTTTGGAATACTGGAAGTAAGTGCCCCAGCAAAGTGAAGTCCAGAGAAACAAAAAGGGAGACACCCGCTCCACTGGTAATGCGCGCTTTAGTTGTGCCTCCGGGGGCGGTGTCTGGCGGTGGCGGCTACTGCCGCAATGTCCCAAGGGAAGCGTAGTCCTCCACTCGGCGGCCGCAGGTGTCAGGAGCGGCGGCGGGAGGACTACGGCGCTGATTGAAGTTGGCTAGGTGCTTGGAATACTGGAAGTAAGTGCCCCAGCAAAGCGAAGTCCAGAGAAACAAAAAGGGAGACACTCCGCCGGTAACGCGCGCTTTAGTAGCGCCTACGGGGGCGGTGTCTGGCAGTGGTGGCTCCTGCTGCAATGCCCCAAGGGAAGCGCAGTCTCCACTCGACGGCCGCAGGTGTCAGGAGCGGCGGCGGGAGGACTACGGCGCTGATTGAAGTTGGCCCGGTGTTTGGAATACTGGAAGTAAGTGCCCCAGCAAAGCGAAGTCTAGAGAAACAAAAAGGGAGACACCCACTCCGCCGGTAACACACGCTTTAGTAGTGCCTCCGGGGGTGGTGTCTGGCGGTGGCGGCTCCTGCCGCAATGCCCCAAGGGAAGCCTAGTCCTCCACTTGGCGGCCGCAAGTGTCAGTAGCGGGGGCGGGAGGACTACGGCGCTGATTGAAGTTGGCCCGGTGTTTGGAATACTGGAAGTAAGTGCCCCAGCAAAGCGAAGTCCAGAGAAAGGTGGAGGTTTAGTGCAATGCGACACAAATGAGTGAAAGCAGATTAAATCAATTTAGAAACAATTGTGGCAGACCTTTTTAAAAAGTGATTTGTGACAGTAAAATTGAAATACATCTTAAATAAACTTTTGTCGAGAATACGGGTAAAAGAGCAGTAGTACCTCCAGCTCAAGAGACTACTGACACCTATGTGCCCCCTCTCAGCTTTGCGTCCATGCTGCACCACCATGAATAGTACAAAAGGGGGTGGTGATGGACAGAGCATCTGAATCAATCAAACACTCACACCCAGTCAAAAGATCTGGGTTTAATCCATCACCGTTCTTTAGCCCACTCTGCCACCCCAGTTCAGACATGGCTATGTGCAAATCAGTCTGACCCTGTGCCTCATGGGAACAGTCCAGCCTGAACTGCCAAGCCATGTCTTCCCTGGACCGGAAACAAGCTTCGGAGGACCGGTTTCTGGCATTCAAGCCGTCTTCAGCCCGGCTTGCTTGAATCCAGTGGCAAAGTGAGCAAGGGACTCACGTCTGAGCATACCCTGCCACACTTATGGCGGCGAAAAGCAGTACAAAATGTCCATGAATAGGCATACCTGAGCAGCTAGAATGCTGACCGAGCCTCTCTATGACCGTGAGGAGGAGCGATCTTCTCTATTGTCAAGGTGGAGTTTTAGTGCAATGTGACACAAACGAGTGAAAGCAGATAAAATCAACTTGAAAAATGATTGTGGCAGACAGCTTAAAAAACAATTGTGACATTCAAATTCAAATACAGCTTAAATCAACATTTGAGCAGAATGCAGAATAAGGGTAAAGGAGTGGCAGTACCTCCAGCTCCAGAGAGTACTGACACCAATGTGCCACCTCTCAGCATAGAGCCACTCACACAGCCACTCACTCACCTACACAGCTACTCACACAACCACTCACTTACCCATATAACAAATTACACACCCACACATTCACCCATACAGATACCCCTATACCTACTTATTCAACCATACAACCACTTACACAGCTATTCCCTCAGGCGTCGAAACTCTGAATGCAGCTGTACATTCACCCATGCAGATTCTCACACAATCATCACTCTCCAATTCAATGACTTATACTGGAACTCACTTAACCAATCACCCACTCAAACAGCAAAAAGCTCACACTTATAGCCATTCATAGCCATTCATACACCCACTCACTTACCTATATAGATACTCACACATACCCTCACACACCCTTACATACACATACACAGCCACTCATGCACTGACATAGCCACTCACATACCCCCTCAGCAACAAAGACAGTATAAAGACACCCATGGACACCCTTGGACCCACTAACCTACCTATACAGCTACTAGCACATCTATTCATTCACCAATACAGCCACTCACCCACCTAGCTACTCACGCACCCACTTAGTCAACCATACAGCTACTGCCACACACCTTATTCACTAATGCAGGCTCTCAAACATCCACTCAGTATACTAATTTAATTTTTGAGTACCTTAGTGTATATGTTTAACACTAAATGAAGAAAAGCAACCCGACGACTTCTACGACGCCGTTGCCGACATTTTTTCTCCTGAAGGCACCGCAGAGGGCACCGCCACAACCTCGCACTATGACCCTGGTCTCACCGACAATGCCTGCTGATGCCGCCACCAAGCTGCTGCTCGCACCTCGACCTGTGGGTACCGCACTCCTTACCGCCTTGCTTCATGCTGACGCCAGTGCACCGCCGCAATGCCGCAATGCGACACTGGGCTCACTGACGATGCCTGCTGATGCTGCCACTGAGTTGCTGCTCGCAACGCGACCTGTGGTCACTGCACTCTGCACTGCTTTGCTTCACGACGATGCCTTGGCCTCCCTGACGACGACGCTCCATGCTGAAATCGATGCTGCTGCTTGCATCGTGGTCCGAGGGCACCGCTCATAAAGTTACACAACACACTGCCCTCATCCCACACTGCAGCCTTGGCCTACAGATGCCGGCACCATCCACACCCATTCATCAGCTGACTAGAGCGCTAGAGCAACAATGATGCTGTGCTTGCACCGTGACCTGCCAGCACCATGACGAGCACCACCTTCACCTCGCTCCGCAACCCTGGTCTCATCGATGATGCCATCTGAAGCCACAACCGAGCCACTGCTCGCACCGCGACCTGAGGGCTCCGCGAGCCGCACTGCTGCACTTCGCACCAGCGCACCCAACACCTGCCGACGCCAGCATTCCTGATCCCAACAGAAAAGAGCTCGACCTGCAACGCAAGTGACTTCAAGGGCCTCGGCGCCCTGCATCTCTAACAGGTACTGTTTGCAGGTCTTCCCAACACCGTAGCTGGTCTGCGACGCTGCGACCAGCCTGAACTTTTTGGATTTCTTTGCTCACGACGCCGTGATTGCCACAGACGGAGATATCGACATCAAGGGACTGTTTTAAAAGTGCATTTTGATAACTGTAGATTTTTAAGTACTGTATTGTGAATTCATATCTTTTTTGGACTTGTATGTAAAAGTATTGGCTATTTTTATAATCTTCTGTGGTGTCCTTTTGGAGTGCTTACAGTGGATTACTGTTGGTTATGGGCAAATGCTTTACACGTTGCCTCCAAGGTAAGTCTGACTGCTCGTGCCAAGCTACCAAGGCAGTGGGCATGAGTTATTTTAGGTGTGTAACTCCCTTATCCTGACTATGAATAAGGGTCCCTACTTGGACAAAGGTGCAAGCTCTTGCCGACTAGAGACCCCCATTTCTAACATTGGTTGTCAGCTGTGAGGATAGGACTTGCGTTTGCACTTGACTTACAGTGATTGGTGCGCACTACTACCATATCACAAACCATTATGTGCCACGTACCAGTCCTTTTTCGCCTATTTTTTGATCTTGACAGTTTGAATTTGCTTCTTCGTTATGCCGGAATCAAGAGCATCATCCATTGCATCGCTGGAAATTGCCTTTGAGGAGGGTAGGTTGGAACTCTACTGTATTAGGGAATTGAAATCCATTTGCAAGAGCCTAAAATTCCAAGTCAGAGGCCTCACTAGGAAGGATGAGCTACAAAAGGCGCTGAGGGCCTGAGTAGCAGCCAGAGATGCAAGTAGGCAATCTAGCAATTTTAGTGGAGAGGCGGAGGGGCCTATTCCTAGGATGGATGTGCTTTTGGGAGGGGGGGACCCTTCCGGCCAGGCAGCAGTAGCCTGTCCCCAGAGGAGCTGGAGTACAGGCAGAAAGCAAGGAAGTTCGACTTAGAAAAACTCAGGCTGGAAATGGAGGAGAGCAAGATGATATTAGACAATGAACGACGTCTTAAGAAGCTGGAGCTAAGATGTAAGCCCGGCTCAGATGGTGGCAACAATTCGTCAAAACAGGCAGACAGAATTGTGTACATCCCTAAGAATGTAGGAAAGGAATTCAAGAAGGGGGATGACATACAAAGGTGGCTTCAAGGGTACGAGGCAGCAATCCACAAGAATGGGGTTCCTGAAGAGAATTGGGGAACAGGATTGTGGCCTCTCTTCCCTGAGGAAGCGAGGGGTATTTTATTAGCTTTGGGTAACGGGTATCACCTCACCTATCCAGACATGAAGGATGCCCTTCTCACTAAGTATGGTCTTACCCCTGAAAAGTACATGGATCAGTTCAGGTTCAGTAAGAAGTCTGATGCCAACACTTGGTTGGAATTTGTGGATGTGTTTTGCTGATCACTGGATGGCTGGGTGAAGGGCAGTAATGTGACAGATTTTTTTAGGGGCTCTACAATTTGATTGCATGAGAGCACTTGTCTAGTCTATGTTTTGCAGATCTGCGCCATCACCTAGTTGCTAGTAAGTTGACTAACCCCAAGAAGCTTGCTTTTGGAGGCGGACTGCTGGGTGTATACCAGGTTCCACAAGAAAGCATTTGGGGGAGACTGAGCCACAAGTTGCAGGGTCTCCAGTAGAAAAGTGGGGGGGCAAGTATAAAGCACAGGAGTTCTCTAAAGGGCCCCAATCTAAAACCCAGGGCAACATTTCCCATCCCCCTGAAGATGAGAAACAAGGGGTCTCTTCAGGAAAGCTTACTGAGACCGGCCCACAAATGTTTTGCATGTGACCAGGTGGGGCACATGAAGGGGGACCCCATGAGCTCTAAGGGGGCACAGCCACCCACCGGTGGGCAGTCCAAGGTGTTGGCTAGTGTATCGCTTGAGGAGGAGTACCCACAGGAGGGAGGTGACCCTGCAGAAATGACCCTTGTCTTACTAGGGGACAGTGAGATGGTCCCAGGAAACCAGGTGCCCCCTAACACAAAGAAACACAGCACCTGGATGACCATCAATGGGAAAAAGGTAGAGGCTCTCAGAGAAACCGGAGCCAGTGTGACCTCAGTCCAGTGTCACCTGGTCTCTGAAAAGCAGGTAGTCCCAGGGGCATTCCACCAAGTAATTGCGGTAGGTAATTTAGAGTGCCAGTTTCTGGTGGCGCAGGTTCCCTTCGAGTGGGAGGGTCTCATGCCCCTTGAGGATGGTTGTGAGCCCTTCCATGCCTGTAGATTGTCTGCTAGGTAATGACCTGGAGCAGTCCTTGTGGAAGGATGTTGAGCTCAGTCTCACTTGGAGATGCTTGGATTGCCAGAGTTGGCATGCGTGTCCACTCCGTCAATGGTGGCCAGAGAGGGTAGTCAGGGGGACTTGGAGCCTGAAACACTGGCCCAGGTCCCTGCCAAGAGAAAGGGCAAGGGGCATGGGAAACCAGCCCCTAAAGTTTCCACTGCCCGGGAGGAAGTGGAGCTTGAGGGGGATGCCCCGGTGCCTACAGGGGACCAGGTAGCTGAACTTGGGGACAACTCTGAGCTGACCCATTGGCAGCAAGAACGGGGCCCTACCAGGGAGGAATTCTGCCAGCATCAGAAGAGTGCCCTTCTCTGGAGGGTCTGTGGTGATAGGCTGCAGCCCAGGCGACTGGTGATCAGTCCGGATCACATTGGCCCTACTGGGAGAATGATGTAGGAACTGTTGAAGAAGTCTCAGGAACAGCAAAGACTTCAGCACTGGGGACTGTGTGTTTTGTGCTGCAACAGAATAAAAGCAACCCGACGACATCTACGACGCTGCTGATGACTTTGTATACTGAAGGCACCACAGAGGGCACCACAGTAACGCCACACAGCAACCCAGGTCTCACCACCGATGCCTGCTGATGCCACCACTGAGCCGCTGCTCGCAATGCAGCCTGGGGACAATGCACTCCGCAACGCCTCGCTTCTCGACGATGCCTTGGCCTCCCCGATTTTGCCGCTCCACCACGAAATCAAGGCCGCTGCTTGCACCGTGGTTCATTGGCACTGCTCGTAAAGTTACATGATGTACCTCCCTAATCCCACACTGCAGTCTTAGCCTACCGACACCGGCACCATTGACTCCCCTTTTCCAGCCGATGAAAGTGCTTCAGCATTGACGACACTGCTCCTTGCACCATGTCCTGCCAGCACCGTGATGAGCTCCGCCTTCACCTCGCACTGCGACCCTGGTCTCACCGCCGCCGCCATCTAATGCCACCACCAAGCTGCTGCTCACATCACAACCTGAGGGCACCGAACGCCGCACAGCTGCACTTTACACCAGCGCACCCAACACCTGCCGACACCAGTGCTCCTGATCCCAACAGAAAGGAGCTTGACCTGCAAAGCGAGTGACTTCAAGGGCCTTGGCGCCCGGCATCTTTAACTGGTACTGTTTGCGGGTCTTCCAGACACAGTAGCTGGTCCGCAACCCCGCGACCACCTGAACGGTTTGGATTTGTTCGCTCACAACGCAGTGATAGCTCCGGATGGAGGTATCGACATCAAGTGTAGATTTTTAAGTACTGTATTGTTGATTCTTATCGTTTTTGGTCTTATATATACAAATATTGGCTATTTTTCAAAACTGGTGTGGTGTCCTTTTGTAGTGCATACACTGTATTAATGTTGGTTATGTTATTTCATCAGCTGATCTGTTAATTAACGTAAATCCTCTTGCTGGCTTTTCCTACGCTGCCCTAGGAAACTAGCAATCTCCCCCCTTAAGCCAGCCTTGCACATATCCCATACTATTTCCCTAGCAGTACTAAACCTATTGATGTCAAAATAGTGGCATACACCCAATATATTCCACAACCCCCTCTGTAACCAATAGTTTTCTGTTGAATGTCCACTTTGCTATGCTATGTTGGTGCCCCTGTACCATAATTTCTAAAATCAAAGGGTTGTGATCTAACAATATCTTCGGTATCTTCCTTATATTCGCACGTTCCTTAAGGACAGAGTAGACAAAGAAATAGTCGAGCCTACGTATTTACTGTGGAGGCACAAAAAATAGTGTAACCTAAATCCCTTGGCTTGCTACGGGCCCAAATATCGGCTAGCCCATGGCTGGAGGTCAGAGCCACTAACGCTGTGTACACCTAGGGCATTCTCCCCTGATATTCCTTAATAATAAATAATAATTAATAAAGGGACCGCATGCATCCATATGAATATTAAAATCCCCACACATGACTCAAGTTACTCAAGCATCTCAGGGTCATCTGGGTTTGGCCCATAAACCATGCATACCGTAGGCCCAGCTGATAGTGAGGCTATTGCCCAGTGCCTCCATTTATCTTATAACACACGTTTTGCAGAAGGAAGTCGATTTGAAATATGGATCGCCACACCTCTAGTTGTGGTAGTCTAAGTAGAGCAGGTTACTTGAGTGTATCCTGGGATTAAATTAGCGCCGGGACGCCCTGTTGGGGCAGCTGCTGCGCTTTACAAAACACACAAATAAATAAAATAAATTAAGCCCTCTTTTCTGCCATGGGATGTGGGTTTCTTGTTAGCAGATTACATCTGCCCCCAGTGATCTCAGTGCTTCATTTACTCTAGCCCTGTTCCCACTATCATTTAGTCCCCCAACATTAATTGAACAGATAGTTAATCTACCCATTGCTGAGGCAGATTTTACCCCTAAATTGATTGCTATACCTTTCTAATACAATAGTGTAACAAATCGAGGGACATATTATCAAGGGTGTTTATCTCCGCTTTTTTGGCTTTAAAAGCCAAGAAAGCGGAGATACAATTATCTCCCTATTACCTAGCTGTCGCTAACACCAATTAGCAACAGCTAGTAGGAGATAGCGACCATCTTGGGCCCCACTTTGCATGTCAGTGATATTTATCACTTACGACATGCAAAGTGGGCGTGCCAAGATGTTAGCGACTGGAAACAGTCGCTAACATCGCTATCTCCTATTACCAACTTATGGAGATATTCGCGCTAAGCGCGAATATCTCCAAAAGCTAACACCTGCCCTGAGCAGTTCTTAGCCATGTTATCCAATGGGAGGTGGATAACATGGCTAAGAGCATTAGCTTGGTAATGCATGAATATCGCTGACTTTTCAGCGATATTCATGCATTGCGGCCGTTTTTTATCGCATTTGCGATAAACCTTGGTAATACCAGGGTTTATCTGCGATAAAAATCGCCGCAGCTCAGCGGTAAATTTTTGTCTCTAACCAAGCAATAGCCATAATTATCGCTATTGCTTGGTAATATGCCCCCTCATTCCTACGATTGTTAATATGCTTCTGCTTTTTTGTTTTTTTCTCCCCACCTGCACCCTCCTACAATCCCCGCTCCCCTATCCCCCTTACCCTTACCACACCTACACCCACCCCACACCTTCCCCATCACTGTCCTCCTTAAATGGGGGAAAACAGACCTATATCGGTCTGTAAATGATGAAAGGCAGTGCCTCTTCCAACTAGTGGCCTATTGTGCATACATGTCAACAAAAAGAGAGGTAGGGAAATTAAGGACACTCTCTTAGTCCCCGGTTAAGTATCAAACAACAAGAAAAGAGAGGTCTGGTCAGTCGTCAGGCTGCCAGGAAAATGGAGCAAGGAGATAAGTGGTTTTTTTTGTTTGTACACAGTCGCTCCGATTGAGTAGGAAAGCCCTCACACACCGACCTGGTCAGTGTCATGCTTCATCATCGGGCCCCACCGAAGAGACCGAGTGCCTCTTCACCCTTTTTTTCTTTTTCTTTTTCACTTTCACGCCCCCAGGTCAGGGTAACTCGTAATAACCTTGGCACGTAAATTCAGACACATAAAACCACCCACACGTGTCTTAGGGATCACTCATTAAAAAAAAATTTTTGATACCCTGTTAGGCACTTTTAATTTTCTAATTTTCACATCACGTCCTCCCCATACGACCAGCTCCGCAGTCTTTCTGGCGTCGTAGCACACCGAAGAGGCACTCGGTCTCTTCGGTGGGGCCCGATGATGAAGCATGACAGGCTTGCCATTGCTGTGCCAGTGGCATATCTGCTGGTGTCCGCTGCTGTCCGCGCTAATGCCACCATAAAAAGGCATGCCCGAGCAGTTAGCATGCTGACCTTGCCACTCATTGACCGTGAGGAGGAGTGATTCCTTCTATGGTCAAGATGGATTTTTTAGTGCAATGTGACACAAAAGAATGAAAGCAGATAAAATCAATTTGAAAAACGATTGTGGCAGACAGTTAAAAAATGGTTGTTCAGCCAGATTCAAATACAGCTTAAATTAACATTTGAGCAGAATGCAGAATACAGGTAAAAGAGCAGTAGTACCTCCAGCTCCAGAGAGTACTGACACCTATGTGCCCCCTCTCAGCTTCGTGTCCATGCTGCTGCCACCTTAAATAGGCATGCCCAAGCAGCTAGAGCACTGATATAGCCACTCTATGACCGTGGGGAGGAGCAATCCTCTCTAAGGTCAAATTCAATTTTCAAATGCTTTATTCGGTATATAAAATATAACCATATAGCAGACAAAAAAATATGCAGATGATACATCATAGACCTTTTTTAAAGAAAAGCGATTACCATACTAAACAAGGGCATGAACTAAGTCTCCACAAAATTAGATAAATGGAATCATTTTTTAGGAGTGCAAAATTGCAGTGTTTCGCTCAAAACATTTTACAAGTAATTAATTACCTTAATTGCTTAGAACGTTAAGTAAAGTGTCAAAGTATGTAATCCCAAAGTTTTATGATATAAAATTAGAATAGCTCATATTTCATTTAGATATATAGTTTCTAATTGAATTACTGTTAAAATAGTGATAATATATGGTAATCTCATCTGAATAAATAGTCAGTTGGCAATTTAAAAATGCAGTAGTAAAACCAATACAAACAACAATATACAAACTGTTAAAATTACAGAGGGATCGTGTTATCCTAAATCATAGGATGATCGATTTCCTACTGGAAACACATTTTAAAATATAAGTAGCTACGTAGAAACATATATCCGTTCTATTCAGTTCGAACATTAACTGCAAGGCTTCTTTGGTAGTTCTTTTGTTATGTTTTAAAAACATAGGCTTTAAGTATATTTACCTATAAGAGATGTAAAATTCACAGAAAAGCATAAAATGGCAACAGCTCTGTTTGGATGTCCCATCGCATGGGCAAGGCAGAGTGCTATTCCTTCCAGTATGGGGGAAGGACACTAGGTGGTGCACATTGCCCAATCTCAGCTGGGTCAATACAAAACGATGGGAACTTCTGGTGACGGTTATCAAGTACTGTTGGAGACCTTCTACGATATTGTGTTCATTATAAAATGCATATGTATGTTGACTTGCATATCTGGCAGCCGTAACCTTCTTTGCATTTTCCAAGAACAGATCTTTTAGCTCTTTTTTTGAAAGAGGGACGCCCAGTTCTGGGTTCAAAAATGGGTCGTAGTCAAAAACTGCCTTGAACCAAAACCGGATGTGCCTAAACCAGGGGATACGCATATGATGTTCTAGTTTTAAATAATCCTTAATTATGGTTTGTGTGAATTCTGTTTCTGCTTTAGACCAAATAGATCTCCATTGGGAAAGGGGACGTAATGCGGCCAGATCTCCAATGTAGGGCAGACCTACTTCCCTATGTATAATCTCTATGGAAGCATATGCCGGGGTACATATTAAGTGGTTAAGAAAGTGGTTTTCCTGATGTTGAAGCAGCTTACAACTATTAGTGTTAAGTCTCCACACACCAGACCCGTACAGTGCAGATGAAAAGCACCTCACGATGTAAATGTGGATCATTTATTTTATTCTGCGATTCCCCAGTTTGGTATCGAATCAAAAAATTTTATTGGTGTTCCTCAACAGTTCTAGCTGTACGCACTACTGTTTGCTGGTCCAACCCCCATCCCCAGAAAAGGTTATCCCTAGGTAGCAGAATTTCTTGACGGGTTCTAGCCTGACATTAGCTAAAAGGAAGGTCCTGTTTTGCTTGGTCTTTTTCCCACACGCCATTGTAAACGTTTTACCCTTATTAATTACCAGTTTCCGTTTAACTATAAAAGCAGAAAAGTTGTCAATGAGATGTTGCAGACCATTTTGGGTGCGCGATAAGAGGACCGCGTCGTCTTCATAAAGCAGAATTGGAATGGACTTACCATCAATACATGGTGCATCCACAGCGGTTGTTCTAAGTATCGTATCTATCTCATTGATAAACAATGAAAACAGAGGTGGTGCTAAAACGCATCCTTGCCTTATGCCTCTGTTAACTTTAAAATAAGGGGTGCACTCACCAGCCGTCCCATAACGTACCTTACATGATAGTATTTCATATAGTCTGGCGAGAAAGTATATGATCTCTTTAGGTGCTCCCATATCTATTAAAACGGGCCATAAAAGTGAGTGTTCGACCAAATCAAAAGCAGAACTAAGGTCGGCAAAACATAAAAAAAGGCTTCCTTCCTTAACTGTTGTGTATTTGTTGATGATGAGGTCAAGGTTGACGCATTGCTCCATCGTACCAATCCCCCTCCTGAATCCATACTGTACTGGTGATAAAATGGATTCCTCTTCTGCCCAAGTTTCCAGTCTGGCCAGGAGGACCCTACTTAGTACTTTAATCGAAGAATCGAGGAGGGAGATAGGTCTGTAGTTGCATGCCTCTGCCCTTGAACCCTTCTTAAATAGTGGTACAATGATTGATTGGCCCCAGGTCTGAGGAAGTTCAAATTCAATTGCAGCATTGAAGAAGTGTGTTAGGATGGGTGCCCATAGATGTATTTCATGTTTGTATAGGTCTATGGGCACACCATCCGATCCAGGAGCCTTGCCATCACTACTCTTATCAAGTCCTGCCTGGACCTCGTTCAGGGAAATGGATAGCGCAATGGTCGGCCATTGGCCAGAAGTATCTAAAAGCAAATCATCTGAGTTAAATACCTTGGAGTAATGTTCTATCCATTCTTTGCAGCTAACATTAGAAGTTACTGCAGGTATGGTATCATTCTTTAGAAAAGGGCAATTAATTGTCTCCCATAGTAATTTGCTATTTTTTGTCGCCGCCATATCTAAATTTTGCCATGCCTCGTCTTGTAACTGTTTTTTCCTTACTGCTAGCATGGTTTTACAAACATGCCGCTTTTCCCTAATTTGTACCGGGTCTCTTGGTTAGATTGACATCACATGTTTTAGTGAGGATAAAACTTCTGTGCAGTCTTTATTGAACCAGCCCGATTGTTTGGCTCTATGTTTATGATTCTTACCAGTCAAAATGCCCTCTATTGTAGCATGGATATTATTGATCATGGATAGCATGGTTACAGGATTGTACACATCTTTGAGGCAGTAGCTTATTTCGGCACCACATTTATTATTTATTTCTACTAGAAGTTTGTTGGGGTTGCTTTTAGCCCACTTAATTCTAGGGCCATTTGGTCTGGAGGCCATAATTTCCTGTGTCGGCTTACTATATATTTGAGTTTTAAAACCCCAGCCAAGTAAAGTCAGTGAGATACTGTTGTGATCGCTCACTGCTTGCTCCTCTATCCATAAATCACGGTACGCAGTACCACTCGAAACTAAAATATGATCGATGTTGGAATTAGAGTTCCTACCCTTAAATGTTGGACATCTGACATCTCCCCTCTTTTTGGAGCAGTTCAGAAGTTCTAAATCTAATTTGGCGGCTAAGCTGTTCAATGCCATCCCATACTTGTCATGTGAGAAATGATTGTAAGTTGTGGTACTTCTATCCACCAGTTCGTAGGTAGTACCGCAGATCCCCTTTTGGGCATCTGCACAAACTTACAAGTTAAAATCCCCTGCCCAGAGTATAACTGGGCAATCTCTATATTCGATGAGAAGATTATCTATTGCTGTTTCTATATCCTGTATCACAAATTCTCCATTAGCGTTAAAAATGTTGTTATAAAAATCAACAATCATTAAATCGTTAGTTTTCTGGTGCTCAAGGTAAATTATAAGAGCATAAGGGCCAACATCTAAGCGTTTACCTAATTTAAATTCTGTGAGCCCAGTAGAGATCGGGGTCAGTAGGCCACCCCTTGCCCTGCTGGCAACAGAGTCCTCAGCGTTTATATAAAAGGATGTGTAACCTTCGACAGTAATTTGGTCTCTATAACATGTCTCTTGGAGACATATTATGTCATGCCCTTGGGTAATGAAATCGTTCCAAAATGGGGTATTAAATTTGCTATTTATACCTGCTATATTCCAGGGTATAATATTTAATCCAACTCCAGTTTCATATACTGGTTGGTGGGAGGGTGATAGCCTGTGCTTACCTATTTGTGTAATATCAATTGTAGGCGTGTTATTGTGTTTTGATAAAACATTCGCCTCTGTGCATGAAATTTTTTCCAGTTCACATAGGTTTTGGTTTTTATCCAAATTAACAGGGGAATCCGCATTCTGGACTAAATCATTCATGATAATTATTCTATTAGCTATTTTTCCCTCAACAGAATGCTGATAAAACATGTCCACATCCTGCCCTGCTTCAAGGCCTTCTTCATTACCCTCCTCCTGCCGGTCATTTAGCGCTTCCACAATCACTCCATATTTTATACCCCTTGGGCCATTTTATTAAGTTCGCTAGTTACGGACGGGTCAACATTACATGACAGTCAGTCTACCCCCTCTAGATTTGAAAATGGCTCAAATCGGTTTGATAAGGGTAGATGAAACATAGCCCTGTTGAAAGTGTTTGCTACATAAGGCTCCCTTCTATATACGTGGCGCGGCGGGAAAGATGGGCCATGTTTTGTACCAGGGTAGAAGTAATTTAGATCTAATGTTTGGATATCCCCCTCTCTGCCGAACCTTGGTTCCTTGCGGATGAAATCAACCACCTAGGGATCTTTAAAACTCACGATGACACAGTCACCTTCCAGGTCCTTTGCAGTGTTCCCTACCCAGTTTACTCTCCTAACATTAAGTATCTCTGTGTTAGAGAAGGGGGGGGAGTGTTCTGTTAGTGTTAAGCCAATAAATGACTTTATGCTTCAAGTCCCTATGAGTTTCCTGTTTCTCAGTTCCAATCCCGCATACTCCCACCATAATAATTGTGTAGGGTATTGCTTCCGGGGGAAGGTTTACACAGGGGACTCGTTGGGGGATATGCTTGTTGTTCGTATGACCCTGTCTCGTGGACTGATTATCGGCTGTATGAGCATGCAACTCAGGTTGATTCTTGGGCGTGGCGCCAGTCCTTACGGCTTTGTTTCTGGCAGGTCCCGTTAATTTAGTGTCTGGCGTACTTTTGTTTGTAATGGTTGTAGCAGGTTGGGTGACTATGGGTGTAGCAATGTTAGGTTTCATGGTTACCTTTTATTACTTGGGACAGTAATTGGTATGGCAATGGTAGGATGTGGGACCTTTGGGCTCTTTAAGACTGTTGTAATAGTGTCTAATCTGGTTGTTTTTCCAGAAATTTTTCTAAGTAGTAATTTGGAGTTAATCTGTTTCTTCCTTTCAATTAATGGTAACATTAATGATCTAACCAACTTTTCCATTTTCTCCATTATCCTTACTTCGCTACAACCTTGCAAGACTGAATGAGGATTGCCAATAACTATTAAAAATGAGCTAACAGGTTGCACAGGCTCTCGGGGTACCCTTTGTGCTTTTTTGAGCCTCTTTACTGCTACTTTCTTTGGTGGAATAGCACCTCTTTTCCTTTTGCCTGGTGGATCAATTGTACTAATAGTACTAATGTTAGTATTCACTGGTAACTCTGTATTAACATGTGCAGAGATCACAGGTGAAGGTAACGATAATGAAGGGAGGGTCAACAATGCTAATATTGGTAGTCTCTCGTAACTCTGTATTAACATGTGCAGAGATGGCGGGTGAAGGTGGCAGCAATGGTGAGATGAGTAGTAGGGGTGATGAAACGCAGGAGGCACGAGAGGTCAGACTAATAGGTGTAGAATTTAATAGAGAACATGCCTCAGCGCTATCGATTTACCCTTGTGTGTGGCTAGTCACTGGACTCAAAGTAACTAGTGGAGTGTTGCTTAGAACAGGTTCAACTGTAACGGATGTTCCAATCTTGCAAAGCGAGGAACGTTTCCCGGTCAGAAGGTCTAACGACAAACGCTTCTCTACTAGCCCTATCTCTTTCTCCATGACCACCTTTGCCCGTGTCAAGAATTGATCAATAGTGCCAGTTGCTACCCCCCCAGTGGATGCAATAGTGACCTTACGGTCCTTCCTAAGTGTCCGCACCATAATGCAACAGAGTAATCAATGATAACACACAGAACAGTGTGTGGGGAAACGCGAATCAAATACCTAAATATAAGGTGCAATGTCCTGCACGACAAAGGGGTGGCCCAGCCCGGCCTCCTCTGGCCTAAGAGGGCCCGCCCTTTGCCCAGGGTCCGCCCGGCGTCCCGCGATGCGGGTAACGCGCGCTTTAGTAGCGACTCCCGGGGCAGTGTCTGGCGGTGGCGGCTCCTGCCGCAATGCCCCAAGGGAAGCATAGTACTCCACTCAGCGGCTGCAGGTGTCAGGAGCATCGGCGGGAGGACTACGGCGCTGATTGAAGTTGGCCCGGTGTTTGGAATACTGGAAGTAAGTGCCCCAGCAAAGTGAAGTCCAGAGAAACAAAAAGGGAGACACCCGCTCCACTGGTAACGCGCGCTTTAGTTGCGCCTCCGGGGGCGGTGTCTGACAGTGGCGGCTCCTGACGCAATGCCCCAAGGGAAGCGTAGTCTTCCACTCGGCAGCCACAGGTGTCAGGAGCGGCGGCGGGAGGACTACGGTGCTGATTGAAGTTGGCCCTGTGTTTGGAATACTGGAAGTAAGTGCCCCAGCAAAGTGAAGTCCAGAGAAACAAAAAGGGAGACACCTGCTCCACTGGTAATGCGCGCTTTAGTTGCGCCTCCGGGGGCGGTGTCTGGCGGTGGCGGCTCCTGCCGCAATGCCCCAAGGGAAGCGTAGTCCTCCACTCGACGGCCGCAGGTGTGAGGAGCGGCAGGGGGAGGACTACGGCGCTGATTGAAGTTGGCCAGGTGTTTGGAATACTGGAAGTAAGTGCCCCAGCAAAGCGAAGTCCAAAGAAAAAAAAAGGGAGACACTCACTCTGGCGGTAACGCGCGCTTTAGTAGCGCCTCCGGGGGCGGTGTCTGGCGGTGGCGGCTCCTGCTGCAATGCCCCAAGGGAAGCGTAGTACTCCATTCAGCGGTCGCAGGTGTCAGGAGCGGCGACGGGAGGACTACGGCGCTGATTGAAATTGGCCCGGTGTTTGGAATACTGGAAGTAAGTGCCCCAGCAAAGTGAAGTCCAGAGAAACAAAAAGGGAGACACCCGCTCCACTGGTAACGCGCGCTTTAGTTGTGCCTCCGGGGGCGGTGTCTGGCGGTGGCGGCTACTGCCGCAATGTCCCAAGGGAAGCGTAGTCCTCCACTCGGCGGCCGCAGGTGTCAGGAGCGGCGGCGGGAGGACTACGGCGCTGATTGAAGTTGGCCAGGTGCTTGGAATACTGGAAGAAAGTGCCCCAGCAAAGCGAAGTCCAGAGAAACAAAAAGGGAGACACTCCGCCCGTAACACGCGCTTTAGTAGCGCCTACGGGGGCGGTGTCTGGCAGTGGTGGCTCCTGCTGCAATGCCCCAAGGGAAGCGTAGTCCTCCACTCGACGGCCGCAGGTGTCAGGAGCAGCGGCGGGAGGACTACGGCGCTGATTGAAGTTGGCCCGGTGTTTGGAATACTGGAAGTAAGTGCCCCAGCAAAGCGAAGTCCAGAGAAAGGTGGAGGTTTAGTGCAATGTGACACAAATGAGAGAAAGCAGATTAAATCAATTTAGAAACAATTGTGGCAGACCTTTTTAAAAAGCGATTTGTGACAGTAAAATTGAAATACATCTTAAATAAACTTTTGTCGAGAATACGGGTAAAAGAGCAGTAGTACCTCCAGCTCAAGAGACTACTGACAACTATGTGCCCCCTCTCAGCTTTGCGTCCATGCTGCACCACCATGAATAGTACAAAAGGGGGTGGTGATGGACAGAGCATCTGAATCAATCAAACACTCACACCCAGTCAAAAGATCTGGGTTTAATCCATCACCGTTCTTTAGCCCACTCTGCCACCCCAGTTCAGACATGGCTATGTGCAAATCAGTCTGACCCTGTGCCTCATAGGAACAGTCCAGCCCGAACTGCCAAGCCATGTCTTCCCTGGACCGGAAACAAGCTTCGGAGGACCGGTTTCTGGCATTCCAGCCGTCTTCAGCCCGGCTTGCTTGAATCCAGTGGCAAAGTGAGCAAGGGACTCACGTCTGAGCATACCCTGCCACACTTATGGCGGCCAAAAGCAGAACAAAATGTCCATGAATAGGCATACCTGAGCAGCTAGAATGCTGACCGAGCCTCTCTATGACCGTGAGGAGGAGCGATCTTCTCTATTGTCAAGGTGGAGTTTTAGTGCAATGTGACACAAACGAGTGAAAGCAGATAAAATCAATTTGAAAAATGATTGTGGCAGACAGCTTAAAAAACAATTGTGACATTCAAATTCAAATACAGCTTAAATCAACATTTGAGCAGAATGCAGAATAAGGGTAAAGGAGTGGCAGTACCTCCAGCTCCAGAGAGTACTGACACCAATGTGCCACCTCTCAGCATAGAGCCACTCACACAGCCACTCACTCACCTACACAGCTACTCACACAACCACTCACTTACCCATATAACAAATTACACACCCACACATTCACCCATACAGATACTCCTATACCTACTTATTCAACCATACAACCACTTACACAGCTATTCCCTCAGGCGTCGAAACTCTGAATGCAGCTGTACATTCACCCATGCAGACACTCACACAATCATCACTCTCCAATTCAATGACTTATACTGGAACTCACTTAACCAATCACCCACTCAAACAGCAAAAAGCTCACACTTATAGCCATTCATAGCCATTCATACACCCACTCACTTACCTATATAGATACTCACACATACCCTCACACACCCTTACATACACATACACAGCCACTCATGCACTGACGTAGCCACTCACATACCCCCTCAGCAACAAAGACAGTATAAAGACACCCATGGACACCCTTGGAGCCACTAACCTACCTATACAGCTACTAGCACATCTATTCATTCACCAATACAGCCACTCACCCACCTAGCTACTCACGCACCCACTTAGTCAACCATACAGCTACTGCCACACCACTTATTCACTAATGCAGGCTCTCAAACATCCACTCAGTATACTAATTTAATTTTTGAGTACCTTAGTGTATATGTTTAACACTAAATGAAGAAAAGCAACCCGACGACTTCTACGACTCCGTTGCCGACATTTTTTCTCCTGAAGGCACCGCAGAGGGCACCGCCACAACCTCGCACTATGACCCTGGTCTCACCGACAATGCCTGCTGATGCCGCCACCAAGCTGCTGCTCGCACCACGACCTGTGGGTCCCGCACTCCTTACCGCCTTGCTTCATGCTGACGCCAGTGCACCGCCGCAATGCCGCAATGCGACACTGGGCTCACTGACGATGCCTGCTGATGCTGCCACTGAGTTGCTGTTCGCAACGCGACCTGTGGTCACTGCACTCTGCACTGCTTTGCTTCACGACGATGCCTTGGCCTCCCTGAGGACGACGCTCCATGCTGAAATCGATGCTGCTGCTTGCATCGTGGTCCGAGGGCACCGCTCATAAAGTTACACGACACACTGCCCTCATCCCACACTGCAGCCTTGGCCTACAGATGCCGGCACCATCCACACCCATTCATCAGCCGACTAGAGCGCTAGAGCAACAATGATTCTGTGCTTGCACCGTGACCTGCCAGCACCATGACGAGCACCACCTTCACCTCGCTCCGCAACCCTGGTCTCATCGATGATGCCATCTGAAGCCACAACCGAGCCACTGCTCGCACCGCGACCTGAGGGCTCCGCGAGCCGCACTGCTGCACTTCGCACCAGCGCACCCAACACCTGCCGACGCCAGCATTCCTGATCCCAACAGAAAAGAGCTCGACCTGCAACGCAAGTGACTTCAAGGGCCTCGGCGCCCTGCATCTCTAACAGGTACTGTTTGCAGGTCTTCCCGACACCGTAGCTGGTCTGCGACGCTGCGACCAGCCTGAACTTTTTGGATTTCTTTGCTCACGACGCCGTGATTGCCACAGACGGAGCTATCGACATCAAGGGACTGTTTTAAAAGTGCATTTTGATAACTGTAGATTTTTAAGTACTGTATTGTGAATTCATATCTTTTTTGGACTTGTATGTAAAAGTATTGGCTATTTTTCTAATCTGCTGTGGTGTCCTTTTGGAGTGCTTACAGTGGATTACTGTTGGTTATGGGCAAATGCTTTACACATTGCCTCCAAGGTACGTCTGACTGCTCGTGCCAAGCTACCAAGGCAGTGGGCATGAGTTATTTTAGGTGTGTAACTCCCTTATCCTGACTATGAATAAGGGTCCCTACTTGGACAAAGGTGCAAGCTCTTGCCGACTAGAGACCCCCATTTCTAACATTGGTTGTCAGCTGTGAGGATAGGACTTGCGTTTGCACTTGATTTACAGTGATTGGTGCGCACTACTACCATATCACAAACCATTATGTGCCACGTACCAGTCCTTTTTCCCCTTTTTTTTGATCTTGACAGTTTGAATTTGCTTCTTCGTTATGCCGGAATCAAGAGCATCATCCATTGCATCCCTGGAAATTGCCTTTGAGGAGGGTAGGTTGGAACTCTACTGTATTAGGGAATTGAAATCCATTTGCAAGAGCCTAAAAGTCCAAGTCAGAGGCCTCACTAGGAAGGATGAGCTACAAAAGGCGCTGAGGGCCTGAGTAGCAGCCAGAGATGCAAGTAGGCAATCTAGCAATTTTAGTGGAGAGGCGGAGGGGCCTATTCCTAGGATGGATGTGCTTTTGGGAGGGGGGGGGACCCTTCTGGCCAGGCAGCAGTAACCTGTCCCCAGAGGAGCTGGAGTACAGGCAGAAAGCAAGGAAGTTCGACTTAGAAAAACTCAGGCTGGAAATGGAGGAGAGCAAGATGATATTAGACAATGAACGACGTCTTAAGAAGCTGGAGCTAAGATGTAAGCCCGGCTCAGATGGTGGCAACAATTCGTCAAAACAGGCAGACAGAATTGTGTACATCCCTAAGAATGTAGGAAAGGAATTCAAGAAGGGGGATGACATACAAAGGTGGCTTCAAGGGTACGAGGCAGCAATCCACAAGAATGGGGTTCCTGAAGAGAATTGGGGAACAGGATTGTGGCCTCTCTTCCCTGAGGAAGCAAGGGGTATTTTATTAGCTTTGGGTAAGGGGTATCACCTCACCTATCCAGACATGAAGGATGCCCTTCTCACTAAATATGGTCTTACTCCTGAAAAGTACATGGATCAGTTCAGGTTCAGTAAGAAGTCTGATGCCAACACTTGGTTGGAATTTGTGGATGTGTTTTGCTGATCACTGGATGGCTGGGTGAAGGGCAGTAATGTGACAGATTTTTTTAGGGGCTCTACAATTTGATTGCATGAGAGCACTTGTCTAGTCTATGTTTTGCAGATCTGCGCCATCACCTAGTTGCTAGTAAGTTGACTAACCCCAAGAAGCTTGCTTTTGGAGGCGGACTGCTGGGTGTATACCAGGTTCCACAAGAAAGCGTTTGGGGGAGACTGAGCCACAAGTTGCAGGGTCTCCAGTAGAAAAGTGGGGGGGCAAATATAAAGCACAGGAGTTCTCAAAAGGGCCCCAAACTAAAACCCAGGGTAAAATTGCCCATCCCCCTGAAGATGAGAAACAAGGGGTCTCTTCAGGAAAGCTTACTGAGACCGGCCCACAAATGTTTTGCATGTGACCAGGTTCCCTACCCAGTTTACTCTCCTAACATTAAGTATCTCTGTGTTAGAGAAGGGGGGGAGTGTTCTGTTAGTGTTAAGCCAATAAATGACTTTATGCTTCAAGTCCCTATGTGTTTCCTGTTTCTCAGTTCCAATCCCGCGTACTCCCACCATAATAATTGTGTAGGGTATTGCTTCCGGGGGAAGGTTTACACAGGGGACTCGTTGGGGGATATGCTTGTTGTTCGTATGACCCTGTCTCGTGGACTGATTATCTGCTGTATGAGCATGCAACTCAGGTTGATTCTTGGGCGTGGCGCCAGTCCTTACGGCTTTGTTTCTGGCAGGTCCCGTTAATTTAGTGTCTGGCGTACTTTTGTTTGTAATGGTTGTAGCAGGTTGGGTGACTATGGGTATAGCAATGTTAGGTTTCATGGTTACGCTTTTATTACTTGGGACAGTAATTGGTATGGCAATGGTAGGGTGTGGGACCTTTGGGCTCTTTAAGACTGTTGTAATAGTGTCTAATCTGGTTGTTTTTCCAGAAACTAATTTTTCTAAGTAGTAATTTGGAGTTAATCTGTTTCTTCCTTTCAATTAATGGTAACATTAATGATCTAACCAACTTTTCCATTTTCTCCATTAGCCTTACTTCGCTACAACCTTGCAAGACTGAATGAGGATTGCCAATAACTATTAAAAATGAGCTAACAGGTTGCACAGGCTCTCGGGGTACCCTTTGTGCTTTTTTGAGCCTCTTTACTGCTACTTTCTTTGGTGGAATAGCACCTCTTTTCCTTTTGCCTGGTGGATCAATTGTACTAATAGTACTAATGTTAGTATTCACTGGTAACTCTGTATTAACATGTGCAGAGATCACAGGTGAAGGTAACGATAATGATGGAAGGGTCAACAATGCTAATATTGGTAGTCTCTCGTAACTGTATTAACATGTGCAGAGATGGCGGGTGAAGGTGGCAGCAATGGTGAGATGGGTAGTAGGGATGATGAAACGCAGGAGGCACGAGAGGTCAGACCAATAGGTGTAGAATTTAATAGAGAACATGGCTCAGCGCTATTGATTTACCCTTGTGTGTGACTAGTTACTGGACTCAAAGTAACTAGTGGAGTGTTGCTTAGAACAGGTTCAACTGTAACGGATGTTCCAATCTTGCCAAGCGAGGAACGTTTCCCGGTCAGAAGGTCTAACGACAAACGCTTCTCTACTAGCCCTATCTCTTTCTCCATGACCACCTTTGCCCGTGTCAAGAATTGATCGATAGTGCCAGTTGCCACCCCCCCAGTGGATGCAATAGTGACGGTCCTTCCTAAGTGTCCGCACCATAATGCAACAGAGTAATCAATGATAACACACAGAACAGTGTGTGGGGAAACGCGAATCAAATACCTAAATATAAGGTGCAATGTCCTGCACGACAAAGGGGTGGCCCAGCCCGGCCTCCTCTGGCCTAAGAGGGCCCGCCCTTTGCCCGGGCTCCGCCCGGCGTCCCGCGATGCGGGTAACGCGCGCTTTAGTAGCGACTCCCGGGGCGGTGTCTGGCGGTGGCGGCTCCTGCCGCAATGCCCCAAGGGAAGCATAGTACTCCACTCAGCGGCTGCAGGTGTCAGGAGCATCGGCGGGAGGACTACGGCGCTGATTGAAGTTGGCCCGGTGTTTGGAATACTGGAAGTAAGTGCCCCAGCAAAGTGAAGTCCAGAGAAACAAAAAGGGAGACACCCGCTCCACTGGTAACGCGCGCTTTAGTTGAGCCTCCGGGGGCGGTGTCTGGCGGTGGCGGCTCCTGCCGCAATGTCCCAAGGGAAGCGTAGTCCTCCACTAGGCGGCCGCAGGTGTCAGGAGCGGCAGTGGGAGGACGACGGCGCTGATTGAAGTTGGCTCGGTGTTTGGAATACTGGAGTAAGTGCCCCAGCAAAGCGAAGTCCAGAGAAACAAAAAGGGAGACACCCGCTCCGCTGGTAACGCGATCTTTAGTAGCGCCTTTGGGGGCGGTGTCTGGCGGTGGCGGCTCCTGCCGCAATGCCCCAAGGGAAGCGTAGTCCTCCACTCGACGGCCGCAGGTGTCAGGAGCGGCAGGGGGAGGACTACGGCGCTGATTGAAGTTGACCAGGTGTTTGGAATACTGGAAGTAAGTGCCCCAGCAAAGCGAAGTCCAGAGAAAAAAAAAGGGAGACACTCACTCTGGCGGTAATGCGCGCTTTAGTAGCGCCTCTGGGGGCGGTGTCTGGCGGTGGCGGCTCCTGCTGCAATGCCCCAAGGGAAGCGTAGTACTCCATTCAGCGGTCGCAGGTGTCAGGAGCGGCGACGGGAGGACTACGGTGCTGATTGAAGTTGGCCCGGTGTTTGGAATACTGGAAGTAAGTGCCCCAGCAAAGTGAAGTCCAGAGAAACAAAAAGGGAGACACCCGCTCCACTGGTAATGCGCGCTTTAGTTGTGCCTCCGGGGGCGGTGTCTGGCGGTGGCGGCTACTGCCGCAATGTCCCAAGGGAAGCGTAGTCCTCCACTCGGCGGCCGCAGGTGTCAGGAGCGGCGGCGGGAGGACTACGGCGCTGATTGAAGTTGGCCAGGTGCTTGGAATACTGGACGTAAGTGCCCCAGCAAAGCGAAGTCCAGAGAAACAAAAAGGGAGACACTCCGCCGGTAACGCGCGCTTTAGTAGCGCCTACGGGGGCGGTGTCTGGCAGTGGTGGCTCCTGCTGCAATGCCCCAAGGGAAGCGCAGTCTCCACTCGACGGCCGCAGGTGTCAGGAGCGGCGGCGGGAGGACTACGGCGCTGATTGAAGTTGGCCCGGTGTTTGGAATACTGGAAGTAAGTGCCCCAGCAAAGCGAAGTCTAGAGAAACAAAAAGGGAGACACCCACTCCGCCGGTAACACACGCTTTAGTAGTGCCTCCGGGGGTGGTGTCTGGCGGTGGCGGTTCCTGCCGCAATGCCCCAAGGGAAGCCTAGTCCTCCACTTGGCGGCCGCAAGTGTCAGTAGCGGGGGCGGGAGGACTACGGCGCTGATTGAAGTTGGCCCGGTGTTTGGAATACTGGAAGTAAGTGCCCCAGCAAAGCGAAGTCCAGAGAAAGGTGGAGGTTTAGTGCAATGCGACACAAATGAGTGAAAGCAGATTAAATCAATTTAGAAACAATTGTGGCAGACCTTTTTAAAAAGTGATTTGTGACAGTAAAATTGAAATACATCTTAAATAAACTTTTGTCGAGAATACGGGTAAAAGAGCAGTAGTACCTCAGCTCAAGAGACTACTGACACCTATGTGCCCCCTCTCAGCTTTGCATCCATGCTGCACCACCATGAATAGTACAAAAGGGGGTGGTGATGGACAGAGCATCTGAATCAATCAAACACTTACACCCAGTCAAAAGATCTGGGTTTAATCCATCACCGTTCTTTAGCCCACTCTGCCACCCCAGTTCAGACATGGCTATGTGCAAATCAGTCTGACCCTGTGCCTCATGGGAACAGTCCAGCCTGAACTGCCAAGCCATGTCTTCCCTGGACCGGAAACAAGCTTCGGAGGACTGGTTTCTGGCATTCAAGCCGTCTTCAGCCCGGCTTGCTTGAATCCAGTGGCAAAGTGAGCAAGGGACTCACGTCTGAGCATACCCTGCCACACTTATGGCGGCGAAAAGCAGTACAAAATGTCCATGAATAGGCATACCTGAGCAGCTAGAATGCTGACCGAGCCTCTCTATGACCGTGAGGAGGAGCGATCTTCTCTATTGTCAAGGTGGAGTTTTAGTGCAATGTGACACAAAAGAGTGAAAGCAGATAAAATCAACTTGAAAAATGATTGTGGCAGACAGCTTAAAAAACAATTGTGACATTCAAATTCAAATACAGCTTAAATCAACATTTGAGCAGAATGCAGAATAAGGGTAAAGGAGTGGCAGTACCTCCAGCTCCAGAGAGTACTGACACCAATGTGCCACCTCTCAGCATAGAGCCACTCACACAGCCACTCACTCACCTACACAGCTACTCACACAACCACTCACTTACCCATATAACAAATTACACACCCACACATTCACCCATACAGATACCCCTATACCTACTTATTCAACCATACAACCACTTACACAGCTATTCCCTCAGGCGTCAAAACTCTGAATGCAGCTGTACATTCACCCATGCAGATTCTCACACAATCATCACTCTCCAATTCAATGACTTATACTGGAACTCACTTAACCAATCACCCACTCAAACAGCAAAAAGCTCACACTTATAGCCATTCATAGCCATTCATACACCCACTCACTTACCTATATAGATACTCACACATACCCTCACACACCCTTACATACACATACACAGCCACTCATGCACTGACATAGCCACTCACATACCCCCTCAGCAACAAAGACAGTATAAAGACACCCATGGACACCCTTGGACCCACTAACCTACCTATACAGCTACTAGCACATCTATTCATTCACCAATACAGCCACTCACCCACCTAGCTACTCACGCACCCACTTAGTCAACCATACAGCTACTGCCACACACCTTATTCACTAATGCAGGCTCTCAAACATCCACTCAGTATACTAATTTAATTTTTGAGTACCTTAGTGTATATGTTTAACACTAAATGAAGAAAAGCAACCCGACGACTTCTACGACGCCGTTGCCGACATTTTTTCTCCTGAAGGCACCGCAGAGGGCACCGCCACAACCTCGCACTATGACCCTGGTCTCACCGACAATGCCTGCTGATGCCGCCACCAAGCTGCTGCTCGCACCTCGACCTGTGGGTACCGCACTCCTTACCGCCTTGCTTCATGCTGACGCCAGTGCACCGCCGCAATGCCGCAATGCGACACTGGGCTCACTGACGATGCCTGCTGATGCTGCCACTGAGTTGCTGCTCGCAACGCGACCTGTGGTCACTGCACTCTGCACTGCTTTGCTTCACGACGATGCCTTGGCCTCCCTGACGACGACGCTCCATGCTGAAAACGATGCTGCTGCTTGCATCGTGGTCCGAGGGCACCGCTCATAAAGTTACACAACACACTGCCCTCATCCCACACTGCAGCCTTGGCCTACAGATGCCGGCACCATCCACACCCATTCATCAGCCGACTAGAGCGCTAGAGCAACAATGATGCTGTGCTTGCACCGTGACCTGCCAGCACCATGACGAGCACCACCTTCACCTCGCTCCGCAACCCTGGTCTCATCGATGATGCCATCTGAAGCCACAACCGAGCCACTGCTCGCACCGCGACCTGAGGGCTCCGCGAGCCGCACTGCTGCACTTCGCACCAGCGCACCCAACACCTGCCGACGCCAGCATTCCTGATCCCAACAGAAAAGAGCTCGACCTGCAACGCAAGTGACTTCAAGGGCCTCGGCGCCCTGCATCTCTAACAGGTACTGTTTGCAGGTCTTCCCGACACCGTAGCTGGTCTGCGACGCTGCGACCAGCCTGAACTTTTTGGATTTCTTTGCTCACGACGCCGTGATTGCCACAGACGGAGATATCGACATCAAGGGACTGTTTTAAAAGTGCATTTTGATAACTGTAGATTTTTAAGTACTGTATTGTGAATTCATATCTTTTTTGGACTTGTATGTAAAAGTATTGGCTATTTTTATAATCTTCTGTGGTGTCCTTTTGGAGTGCTTACAGTGGATTACTGTTGGTTATGGGCAAATGCTTTACACGTTGCCTCCAAGGTAAGTCTGACTGCTCGTGCCAAGCTACCAAGGCAGTGGGCATGAGTTATTTTAGGTGTGTAACTCCCTTATCCTGACTATGAATAAGGGTCCCTACTTGGACAAAGGTGCAAGCTCTTGCCGACTAGAGACCCCCATTTCTAACATTGGTTGTCAGCTGTGAGGATAGGACTTGCGTTTGCACTTGACTTACAGTGATTGGTGCGCACTACTACCATATCACAAACCATTATGTGCCACGTACCAGTCCTTTTTCGCCTATTTTTTGATCTTGACAGTTTGAATTTGCTTCTTCGTTATGCCGGAATCAAGAGCATCATCCATTGCATCCCTGGAAATTGCCTTTGAGGAGGGTAGGTTGGAACTCTACTGTATTAGGGAATTGAAATCCATTTGCAAGAGCCTAAAATTCCAAGTCAGAGGCCTCACTAGGAAGGATGAGCTACAAAAGGCGCTGAGGGCCTGAGTAGCAGCCAGAGATGCAAGTAGGCAATCTAGCAATTTTAGTGGAGAGGCGGAGGGGCCTATTCCTAGGATGGATGTGCTTTTGGGAGGGGGGGACCCTTCCGGCCAGGCAGCAGTAGCCTGTCCCCAGAGGAGCTGGAGTACAGGCAGAAAGCAAGGAAGTTCGACTTAGAAAAACTCAGGCTGGAAATGGAGGAGAGCAAGATGATATTAGACAATGAACGACGTCTTAAGAAGCTGGAGCTAAGATGTAAGCCCGGCTCAGATGGTGGCAACAATTCGTCAAAACAGGCAGACAGAATTGTGTACATCCCTAAGAATGTAGGAAAGGAATTCAAGAAGGGGGATGACATACAAAGGTGGCTTCAAGGGTACGAGGCAGCAATCCACAAGAATGGGGTTCCTGAAGAGAATTGGGGAACAGGATTGTGGCCTCTCTTCCCTGAGGAAGCGAGGGGTATTTTATTAGCTTTGGGTAAGGGGTATCACCTCACCTATCCAGACATGAAGGATGCCCTTCTCACTAAGTATGGTCTTACTCCTGAAAAGTACATGGATCAGTTCAGGTTCAGTAAGAAGTCTGATGCCAACACTTGGTTGGAATTTGTGGATGTGTTTTGCTGATCACTGGATGGCTGGGTGAAGGGCAGTAATGTGACAGATTTTTTAGGGGCTCTACAATTTGATTGCATGAGAGCACTTGTCTAGTCTATGTTTTGCAGATCTGCGCCATCACCTAGTTGCTAGTAAGTTGACTAACCCCAAGAAGCTTGCTTTTGGAGGCGGACTGCTGGGTGTATACCAGGTTCCACAAGAAAGCATTTGGGGGAGACTGAGCCACAAGTTGCAGGGTCTCCAGTAGAAAAGTGGGGGGGCAAGTATAAAGCACAGGAGTTCTCTAAAGGGCCCCAATCTAAAACCCAGGGCAACATTTCCCATCCCCCTGAAGATGAGAAACAAGGGGTCTCTTCAGGAAAGCTTACTGAGACCGGCCCACAAATGTTTTGCATGTGACCAGGTGGGGCACATGAAGGGGGACCCCATGAGCTCTAAGGGGGCACAGCCACCCACCGGTGGGCAGTCCAAGGTGTTGGCTAGTGTATCGCTTGAGGAGGAGTACCCACAGGAGGGAGGTGACCCTGCAGAAATGACCCTTGTCTTACTAGGGGACAGTGAGATGGTCCCAGGAAACCAGGTGCCCCCTAACACAAAGAAACACAGCACCTGGATGACCATCAATGGGAAAAAGGTAGAGGCTCTCAGAGAAACCGGAGCCAGTGTGACCTCAGTCCAGTGTCACCTGGTCTCTGAAAAGCAGGTAGTCCCAGGGGCATTCCACCAAGTAATTGCGGTAGGTAATTCAGAGTGCCAGTTTCTGGTGGCGCAGGTTCCCTTCGAGTGGGAGGGTCTCATGCCCCTTGAGGATGGTTGTGAGCCCTTCCATGCCTGTAGATTGTCTGCTAGGTAATGACCTGGAGCAGTCCTTGTGGAAGGATGTTGAGCTCAGTCTCACTTGGAGATGCTTGGATTGCCAGAGTTGGCATGCGTGTCCACTCGGTCAATGGTGGCCAGAGAGGGTAGTCAGGGGGACTTGGAGCCTGAAACACTGGCCGAGGTCCCTGCCAAGAGAAAGGGCAAGGGGCATGGGAAACCAGCCCCTAAAGTTTCCACTGCCCGGGAGGAAGTGGAGCTTGAGGGGGATGCCCCGGTGCCTACAGGGGACCAGGTAGCTGAACTTGGGGACAACTCTGAGCTGACCCATTGGCAGCAAGAACGGGGCCCTACCAGGGAGGAATTCTGCCAGCATCAGAAGAGTGCCCTTCTCTGGAGGGTCTGTGGTGATAGGCTGCAGCCCAGGCGACTGGTGATCAGTCCGGATCACATTGGCCCTACTGGGAGAATGATGTAGGAACTGTTGAAGAAGTCTCAGGAACAGCAAAGACTTCAGCACTGGGGACTGTGTGTTTTGTGCTGCAACAGAATAAAAGCAACCCGACGACATCTACGACGCTGCTGATGACTTTGTATACTGAAGGCACCACAGAGGGCACCACAGTAACGCCACACAGCAACCCAGGTCTCACCACCGATGCCTGCTGATGCCACCACTGAGCCGCTGCTCGCAATGCAGCCTGGGGACAATGCACTCCGCAACGCCTCGCTTCTCGACGATGCCTTGGCCTCCCCGATTTTGCCGCTCCACCACGAAATCAAGGCCGCTGCTTGCACCGTGGTTCATTGGCACTGCTCGTAAAGTTACATGATGTACCTCCCTAATCCCACACTGCAGTCTTAGCCTACCGACACCGGCACCATCGACTCCCCTTTTCCAGCCGATGAAAGTGCTTCAGCATTGACGACACTGCTCCTTGCACCATGTCCTGCCAGCACCGTGATGAGCTCCGCCTTCACCTCGCACTGCGACCCTGGTCTCACCGCCGCCGCCATCTAATGCCACCACCAAGCTGCTGCTCACATCACAACCTGAGGGCACCGAACGCCGCACAGCTGCACTTTACACCAGAGCACCCAACACCTGCCGACACCAGTGCTCCTGATCCCAACAGAAAGGAGCTTGACCTGCAAAGCGAGTGACTTCAAGGGCCTCGGCGCCCGGCATCTTTAACTGGTACTGTTTGCGGGTCTTCCAGACACAGTAGCTGGTCCGCAACCCCGCGACCACCTGAACGGTTTGGATTTGTTCGCTCACAACGCAGTGATAGCTCCGGATGGAGGTATCGACATCAAGTGTAGATTTTTAAGTACTGTATTGTTGATTCTTATCGTTTTTGGTCTTATATATACAAATATTGGCTATTTTTCAAAACTGGTGTGGTGTCCTTTTGTAGTGCATACACTGTATTAATGTTGGTTATGTTGCAAATGCTTTACATCCTGCCTCTAAGATACGCTTGGTTGCTCGTGCCAAGCAAACAAGGGGGTGAGCAGGGGTTATTTTAGGAGTGTAACTCCCTTATCCTGACTAGGAAGAAGGGTACCTACTTGTAAAAAGGTGCAATCCCTTGCCAACTAGAGACCCCCATTTCTAACAACTCTCAATCCAAAATACATTTGTTTCTTTTCTGTGAGTTTTATAAAGAATAAAGAATTCGTTTTTTAAAGCCACTTTTAAGAACTTTAAACACCAGGAAATGGAAAGAAGCTTTAATCATTTACAAACAGTCCAGACAGATCACATATATATCACCGTTTTTAGATTTCTTACTCATGTTTTAAATATAGAAAATTAGTAGGGAAATAATGATTTTTTTTCTTTGATCTGTTTATTAAAGATTTGTGATGACGAACATATAAAGAAGAAAGTAAATCTTCGTATAGAGCACCATACAAGGCTAGTAGAGAGAAGAATAAAGCCTAAATCACAAAGTAGCTGTAGGCTAACATCAGTACATTTGTCGATTTGACATGGTTGAAATCAGCATGTAGCATGTCAAATTAGTGAAATAACCTCTACCCAATTAAACAAAAATCCACAGCCGGTTCCAGTAGTTGCTGTTCGAAATCTGTGAGAGTTACGTGCTGAAAATATCTAAACAATACTACTCTACAAGTCCTCTAATCGTTATCATAATACAATATATTCACTTTATAGATCAGAATATATCTGTATGCCTCGCTTCCTGCACGATGATTCCGGAGCTCTCATAGATTTGGAGCAGCAACTACTTGAACCAGCTGTGGATTTTTGTTTAATTATTACAGAATAGTTTGAATTGAGTATACGATGAAGATGGGTAGCTGATTTGGGCGTTATGAAGGATTCTTTGGATCAGAGATATGGTTCAGGTGTTGAAATGATAACGACCACTAACGGAAAAAGTTTTCACACTTGGGGCTGGTTGTTTTCTAATAGTAACAAGGTTTCGGGTTGAGATATCGATCTGCGGATTCTAATTATTTGGAGCCCTGATGATGTCCCAGATGGGGACGAAACGCGTCAGCTGTTAATTGGACTAATTTTGTGTCGAGTTGGCTGACATTGATGAATTAACTGAATAAAGAAAATGAACTACACAGCAATGACAAGCATTGAACACAGCTCACAGCATCACACATACAGTACGTCGGCAGCAACCTCCTCTGTGACGTCACTTCTTCCAGTGGTATTGCTATCTGTACAAGCACCAAGGGTGGCCCACACGATTGTCCGTCAGAGGCCCACTCTGCCTCTATATCATGTAATGTGCCATCTCAGATCTTCTAATGCAGAGTCCTACTCAGTGGCTTCTCAACCACAAACACCTCCTCACCATCTAATTGGGGTGCCCCCCTCCTCTCCTACAGGGATTGCACACCTTCAGTGCTGCCTGTGATCTAACTGAGGGTGGCTCCACACCATTAATTGTGAGGAATTCAACACCCTTCCTCCGACGGCCGCAGCTCTTGAGTGAGCACTGTCTCTCAGATCACAGCATGCCAAGCCCTTACGCCACTTACTGTGGTCAGGGATCAGGTGGCTCTGCACCCACGTTGAGCTCATGGGGTCTCGGTGAGCACCAGCAGTACAGACCAAAGTAAGGAGTCCAGCTCTATGCGCAGGGTATAGGCTAAGTAAATTTGGCTCCTTCCCCTTTCACACTGGTGCTCTTCCAACTGGCTGCCATCAGATCTCTGGCTACTGCAGGTCCTGCCACGGGGCTCGTCTCATGTAATGATGGGCTGCTTTGTTCCTCTCCAGCTCACCCAGCACCCTGGGCAGGGTGCCTTGCCATCCCTTCACTAAGCCATGAACCAGCCCGAGCAATCGATGCTCTGCCCTGCAGGAGGATGGCTGCAAACATGATGGGGCTCTCTGACGCTCCACAGAGATATGTACCTCGTGGTGTGGCGTCCCCAGTGCTGGCTGCAGGGGTCCTCCTATGTCCCGGTGGATGGTTTTATCTCTCTTCGGTCCGCGCTGCACCCTGGCCGGGGTGGCATGCTGTCTTTCTCAAGGCTGAGAACCAGGCCCAGCTACCAATGCCCCACCCTCCTGAGAATGGCCACAGGCACCACAAGGCTCTCCTGATCTCCACAGCAGGTCGTGCCTTTTGTTCCCGGGGGCACTTCACCGTCGCCACGTTCCTCCTGGGGACCCACCAGCGCTGAGTCACCGTCCCGTGGTTGTGGGTGCCAGCTGTCCAGGATAAATGTACCAGATTATGGGGACGAAAGACGGATCATTTTCAGAACGCGTCAGCCATGCTGCCCCTGTTGTCCACACCCCCTATTAGTAGTGAAATAATGATGTTTTGTTTTAGGGACAACTGTTTTAAATTTTGTATGGTATTTCTTACTATTAGGGTAATTATCCTAATACTGTACTTTAGCACTTAATCTGGATGTAATACAATGGATTATCTATATATATAGCAGTAGAATTAATTATTGGACATTATAAGGTTTAATTTGTATGTGTTGCTTTGAAGTATTTCTGATGAAATATATATATATGTATGTATATATATATATATATATATATATATATATATATATATATATATATATATATATATATATATATATATATATATATCCAAAGGCACAAAGCAGGGTCCTGCTGGGATTCTTCCTCCCGGGTCAGGTGGTGCACGGAAATCGGCGGACCACAAGGGCCGATTAATTATGAAAATCCAAAGGATTGCTTCACTGCAATAAATGCGCACTCAGGAATCCGATATCAGCATAGAAATTTATTTTTCAGTTATCACGCTACGCGTTTCGACACTCTCGTCACACTCTCGACACTCACGTGTGATCAAGACACAGAGAGTGTCGAAACGCGTAGCGTGATAACTGAAAAATAAATTTCTATGCTGATATCGGATTCCTGAGTGCGCATTTATTGCAGTGAAGCAATCCTTTGGATTTTCATATATATATATATATATATATATATATATATATATATATATATATATATATATATATATATATATATATATATTTCACATGAATTTGCTCCGAAAAATGAGGACACCACTCGCGATGTGTAGTTTACCATTTAATGTGTGGCAGGCTGCAACAAGGACAGGTACGGCTTCCCTCCGTGAAATTTTCGCCATCCGCGTTTCGAGTCTCCTCTTTCTCACTGGCTTGGCTCCATGATGTCAGTACAGTCTTATTGTTTTCTTGCACCTGCAGTTTATTTAAATAGTTCCACCCACATTGGGCGTGTGCTTTGATGCACTCTAGGTTAGGTAGTATACGGTAGTTAGGAGTTATAGTTAGCTCAACTAAATATAACAGTCAAATTTCTCTGGTTTTGTACGAGTGAAATGTCCAACAAATTAGGTTTTTTCAGTGAATTTCTAAGGTTTTTTAAACCTAGGTTTTTTTTCAGTGTGTCGCCAGTAAGTAGTTATAGTTAGGACCTAGTTTCCATAGGAAATCCGCAACATTCTATTGAGAATAACTTTGGCGCCGGTTGATGGATCTTCGCGAATTTCTCAAAGAAGATGGCCGCTCTGCTCCGCTCCTTCTCTGAAAGTTTTGGGGGGATTCGTCAAGTGGGAGCTGAGAAAAAAGGGGGTCCCAAAACGGGTTTTCCCCATGTTATTTTTCATAGGACGATTAGACACGGCTGAACGGAATTACATCAAATTTGGCAGAGAGGTAGAGTTCGGTTCGCAGATCGGCCTTTTGCTTAAATGGTGTAAATACCTCAGTAGTTCTTGAGAAAATCAAAAGAAAAAATATATATATCTATAAGCGCTCACCGTACGCGCACGGGTCCGCGTATGAGCGTGCATGGGTCCGCATACCATGCGCATGCTGATTTGCTGCCAATGTCTGTCAACACTCCAAAACAGAAATTGTTGGCTGCCATCTTGTGCCTCGGTAGACTGAGGAACAAAAAAGCAGAAAAACAAACGTGTAGAACTCAAAAAGGGGGCAGGGTACAAGCACCCTGACCCCCTAGGCCTGCTCAGATGGTCCCACAAGGACCCCCAAGGCCCCCCGAAAATATTTTATTTCAGAAAACCACGGGGTGGCGTACTATGCGTGCACAGGTCCACGTACGTACGCGTACGGGACGTGCACCATGCACGTACCTTTTCGAGAAAGCTGCATGCTCATTGGCTGTCAACACTCCAAACGAGGAAGTGTTGGCAGCCAGCTTGAGCTCAGTAGACCGAGGCACAGGAAAGCAGAAAAACAAATGTGTAGAACACAAAAAGGGGGCAGGGTTGAAACACCCTGACCGCCTAGGCCTGCCCAGGTGGTCCCACAAGGACCCCCCCCCCCCCAAGGCCCACATTTTGTTTTTTAAATACCCGGTAAGGTTTTTATTCAAATTAGCCCCCGGGGGGACCAAATCGCGGGGGCATAGTGAAAAAGAAGTGTGGGGGGCACCCAATCCCTCCCACGCTGCCCCAGGGACCGCCGCCCCCTGGGGCAAAGCAACGCAGCCCCCTGGCGCATACTGGAGGCTCCTGGTGGGCTAGCTGGCCCCCAGGGACCCCCAGTATGCAAGGGGAATTAGTTCCTCCTCTGCAAACACGCTCTAGGCTGCATTGCAGAGAGGTGTAAAGAAGGGTGTGGCCTCATTACACCTCTCTGGAATGCAGCCCACTGGCGCATATTGGAGGTTCCAGGTGGGCTAGTTGGCCCACAGGGACCCCCAGTATGCAAGAGGAATTAGTTCCCCCTCTGCAAACGTGCCAGTGGGCTGCGATGCAGAGAGGTGTATAAAAGGGTGTGGCCTCATTACACCTCTCTGCAATGCAGCCCCCTGGCGCATACTGGAGGTTCCAGGTTCGCTAGTTGGCCCCCAGGTACCCCCAGTATGCAGGGGAATTAGTTCCCCCTCTGCAAACACGCTCGGGGGCTGCGTTGCAGAGAGTTATAAAAAAGGGTGTGGCCTCATTACACCTCTCTGCAATGCAGCCCCCTGGTGCATACTGGAGGCTCCTGGTGGGCTAGTTGGCCCACAGGGACCCCCAGTATGCAAGGGGAATTAGTTCCCCCTCTGCAAACGCGCCAGGGGGCTACGTTGCAGAGAGGTGTAAAAAAGGGTTTGGCCTCATTACATCTCTCTGCAATGCAGCCCCCTGGCGCATACTGGAGGTTCCGGGTGGGCTAGTTGGCCCCCAGGGACCCCAGTATGCAAGGGGAATTAGTTCCCCCTATGCAAACACACCCCTGGGCTGCATTGCAGAGAGGTGTAAAAAAGGGTGTGGCCTCATTACACCTCTCTGCAGTGCAGCCCCCTGGTGCATACTGGAGGTTCCAGGTGGGCTAGTTGGCCGCCAGGGACCCCTAGTATGCAAGGGGATTTAGTTCCACCTCTGCAAATGCACCCGGGGGCTTCATTGCAGAGAGGTATGAAAAAGGGTGTGGCCTCATTACACCTTTCTGCAATGCAGCCCCCTGGCGCATACTGGAGGTTCCAGGTGGGATAGTTGGCCCCCAGGGACCCCCAGTATGCAAGGGGAATTAATTTACCCTCTGCAAACACGCCAGGGGACTGCGTTGCAGAGAGGTGTACAAACATTTTGTTCTCAATTTATATTAAAAATATGTAATGTAATTTAAAAATAATATACCTAAAAAAAAAAATTATAATAATGTAGAAAATCAGTATAAAAAATATAACAATTATTACATTTAAAAATTATCATTTACAAAACCATTGAAATTCACTGAAAAAACCATAGGTTTCAGCCAAGTTATAGTTAGGAATTACCATTTAAAAAACCTTTGAAATTCACTGAAAAAACCATAGGTTTCAGCCACGTTATAGTTAGGAATTAGCATTAAAAAACCTTGCAAATTCACTGAAAAAACCATAGGTTTCACACATGTTATAGTTAGGAATTAGCATTTTAAAAACCTTTAGAATTCACTGAGAAAGCCATCACTCATCACATGGTCAGTGACATCACTCATGACATCACTGATGGCATCTCAAAAGACATCACTGATGACATCATCCCTGTGAAAGAGTGGCAGACCTCCTCTCCCTTTAATATAACCTTTGATACACACATTCAAAAATAGAAACAAACATTTTCAAGAAAATGGAGATACCAATACCAGTTACAACAACCTATTCAAGCATCTTCTTCCACATCCACTCATTCACCAACAGTTCTATATAGTCACTCATACATGTACTCAATCATCATATGTACTCATACACCTATACATCCTGTAACACACCGATACTCATCCATAGAGTTACTTACACACATATTCACACATGCAAATAATCAAACATCCATTTACTTGCATATACAGCTATACACACAAACATACACATAATGGCTCTCTTCAACAATCACTCATAGAAACACATGCTTAGTTATACAGGAACTCTTCAAATCTCTAACTCTCATGTATACTCACTTATATACACCAATACTCACATGTAGTAGTTTAACACATATGTACTTAGTCACAAGGATGATGTTATCCGTGATGTCATAAGGGATGTCATTTGAGATGTCATCAGTGATGTCATGATTGATGTCACTGGCCATGTCATGAGTGATGTAATATGTTACGTCATCAGCAGTGCATTGCGGGCGCACGAGTTATAGTTAGCTGAACTAACTATAACAGGGGAATTTCATAGGTTTTGTTTGAATAAATTGACCAGCTAACTATAACTGTTTTTTTCAGTGAATATATATATATATATATATATATATACACACACTTACACACACACACATATATATATTTGTGTTAGAGAGCAAAATATCTGTCTATTTGTGCTAGCCCACTTGGGCATGGAACCCTTTTATAGATATTCAATAAGCAAATTACTGTTCCAGCAGATCGCTGTGACAATATAGTTTTGTGTCTAGAATAACAGTTCTTATTGGACCCCCTGAACCCCTAGGCCTGCTCAGGGGGTCCAACAAGGAGCCCCAGGGTCAAAAAAGCATTTTTTAAAATAATTTCAGTGGAATTCGCGTTAGGGTTGCAAATCCCGCTGAAAACTAAAAAAAATCATTGAGGCCTCCTGGTGGGCCCGGTCCCTGGAGCATTGCCGAAAAATAATAGCGTAGTCCAGATTGGGGCCCCCACAGCCCCGTGGACGCCACCTACCTGGGACTATGCTGATTATGTGTGGGGGGCATGTGGCTCCCCTGCAGCCCCGGGGACTGCCACCTCCCCAGGGCTTTTTAAAAAAAGAATGCATCGGTGTCCCACCCCTCCCATGCTGCCCCAGAGCCCCCCACCTCCCCGGGTCTGTGTTAATTTTTTTTTTTAAAAGAAGTGTCGTTGGCGAGAGGGTTTTTTAAATGCTAATATTATAACTATAACATCCCTGAAACGTATGATTTTTTTTCAGTGAATATATATATATTTATATATTCACTGAAAAAACCATAGGTTTCGGGGCTCTTATAGTTAGCTGGATATTTCACTCGTACAAAACCATAGAAATTCCTCTGTTATAGTTAGTTCTGCTAACTATAACTCGCGTGCCCGCAATGCACTGCTATAACGGAGGAATTCCTATGGAATGCCCAGCTAACTATAACAACCCTGAAACCTTTAGTTTTTCAGTGAATATATATATATATATATATATATATATATATATATATATATATATATATATATATATATATATATATATATATATATATATATATATATATATATATATATATATATATATATATATATTCACTGAAAAAAACATAGGTTTCACACCAGTTATAGTTAGGAATTAGCATTTAAAAAACCTATTAAATTCACTGACAAAACCATAGGTTTCACACCAGTTATAGTTAGCTGGAAATTTTACTGACATAAAACCATTGAAATTCCCACGTTATAGTTAGTTGGACTCACTATAACTTGCGCGCCTGCAATGCACTGCTGATGACGTCACATATTACATCACTCATGACATGGTCAGTGACATCACTCATGACATCACTGATGACACCATCCTTGTGACAGAGTGACAGACCTAATTTCAGTGTAATGTAACGCTTGAAACACATATTCAAAAATAGAAACAAACATTTTCAAAAAAATGGAGATACCCAAACCAGTAGCAACAACCAATTCAGTAATTCCACCATCTATATACACATCCACTCATTCACCAACAGTTCTATATAGTCACTCATATATATACTCACTCATCATATGTAGTGATACACCTATACATCCTGTTACACATCAGCAGTCATCCAAAAGTTACTCACACACATACTCACACATGCAAATAAACTACTGAACATCCATTTATTTGCATATACATTTATACACACACTACCACCTTACTTCTAAGGAAACTTACACATACTTACTCTCTTAAACAATCACTTATAGAAACACATACTTATTTAAATAGGAACTCCTACAATCTCTCACTATATATACTATACTCACTTATATACATCAATACTCACATATACTAGATTAAAACATATGTCGTTACTAATGAAGACACTAGTGAGACAGTCATTCACTCACTAGCACACACATATACACACTCATCCACCCATACAGTCCTGCACATATGCTGTCTTCAAAACACATACAAACAGTGAGTCAGTCACCAACCCCTGCAGCCACTTATTCACAAAGAGAAACACTGATACAAACATTTAAATATTTAAACAATACTCGCTAATATATGTACTCACTAAGATACACTTAATAAGCCAGTTAACTAACCAATTTTTTTTTTTTAAAAACATCCATTTACACACTTATTTAAACATTTATTCTTCCATCGACCTTTACAAATACATATATAAAACAAATTTATTTTTCAGAAAGACACACATTCACTGGATGGTGTCATCAGTGATGTCATGAGTGATGTCACTGACCATGTCATGAGTGATGTAATATGTGACGTCATCAGCAGTGCATTGCAGGCGCGCAAGTTATAGTGAGTCCAACTAACTATAACGTGGGAATTTCAATGGTTTTATGTCAGTAAAATTTCCAGCTAACTATAACTGGTGTGAAACCTATGGTTTTGTCAGTGAATTTAATAGGTTTTTTAAATGCTAATTCCTAACTATAACTGGTGTGAAACCTATGGTTTTTTCAGTGAATTTCAAAGGTTTTTTAAATGCTAATTCCTAACTATAACTGGTGTGAAACCTATGGTTTTTTCAGTGAATTTCAAAGTTTTTTTTAATGCTAATTCCTAACTATATAAGACCTGAAAGCCCACCAGAAATCTCCAGTATGCGCCAGGGGACTGCATTGCAGAGAGGTGTAATGAAGCCACAACCCTTTTTACACCTCTCTGCAACGCAGCCCCCGTGCATGTTTGAAGAGGGGGAACTAATTCCCCTTGCATACTGGGGGCCCCTGGGGGCCAATTAGCCCACCTGGAACCTCCAGTATGCGCCAGGGGCTGCATTGCAGAGGTGTAATGAGACTATGTCCCTTGTTACACCTCTCTGCAACGCAGCCCACTGCCGCATTTGCAGAGGGGGAACTAATTCCCCTTGCATACTGGGGGTCCCTGGGGTCAACTAGTCCACCAGGAGCCTCCAGTATGCGCGAGGGAGCTGCATTGCAGAGAAGTGTAATGAGGCCACACCCTTGTTACACCTCTCTGCAATGCAGGCCACGGGCGCGTTTGCAGAGGGGGGACTAATTCCCCTTGCATACTGGGGGTCCCTGGATCATATCTGCCCAAACACCGATATTCCGAACGATTGTAAATGACTTTTCTTGAGAAACATTTGGATTTGGATTATCATGTCCTATACTTTGGAATTTTTGAAAGACTGACTTTGAGGATGCTATAAATTACTCAAGTCTGCCCGAATTGTGTGGGTAAAATTGATACCTAGTCACTTTGAATAAGAATATACTTATGTCTCGTCTAACATTTGGAAGAAATATCTAGTTATATGACAACTGGATACCGACATAACTTGAAGGAAATAAGAACGCCCTGAAGAAGTTCTGTTGTACAGAACGAAACGTTTCGGCTGGCTGTGGTACATAAACTTAAGGAAAATAAAAGCATTTGAATATACACCAAGATTCAGCGCTTCAATAAGGACTCTAAGTGATATGATTTGATTGGACTCATTGTGAAAGTGGTGCTGTGCCAAACTTTGGAATATTCTCCACTACTCTCTACTACTTACTCTCTCCTACTCCACTACTCTCAAATACTCACTGTCTACTACTCATTCTCTACTACTCTCTCTCTACTACTCACTCCCTACTACTCGCTACTCACTACTCCCTACTACTCACTATCTACTACTCTCTACTACTCACTCTCTACTACTCTCTCTCTACTACTCACTCTTTACTACTCACTACTACTCTCTACTACTCACTCTCTACTTCTCACTACTACTCACTCACTACTACTCACTCTCTACTACTCTCCCTCTACTGCACACTATCTACTACTCTCTACTACTCACTCTCTACTACTCTCTCTCTACTAGTCTCTACTATTCACTCTACTACTCACTCTCTACTACTCACTACTATTCTCTCTGCTACTCATTCTCTACTACTCTCTACTACTCACTCTCTACTACTCACTCTCTACTACTCACTCTCTACTACTCACTCTTTACTACTCTCTACTACTCACTTTCTACGGCTCTCTACTACTCATTCTACTATTTACTCTCTACTACTCTCTACTACTCACCCTCTACTACTCACTCTCTACTACTCTCTACTACTCACTCTACTATTCACTCTACTACTCTCTACTACTCACTCTCTGCTACTCTCTCTACTACTCACTCTCTACTCTCTATTACACACTATCTACTCTCTACCTCTCTACCTCTCTCTTCTCCTCTCTCTACTAATCTCTACCTCTCTACCGCTACCTCTCTACCTTTCTACCTCTACACCTCTACCTCTCCACCTCTCTCTACACATATATGCATATATATATGCATATGCATTTATATATATGTATGTGTATGTATAAAAAAAAAAAACTAAACATTTTTTTTTTAAACAGCTACTTTTAAAACTGTCATTCTTTTTCCCCATGGTACGCTCCCCGGTGCGCGCACCGGTGCGCGTACCGGGCGCTCCCCCCGCGAAAATAAAATTTTTTTTTTTTTTTTTGCCCCGCGGGGCCCTTTTATGGCCCCCACATCAAACCTAGGGGGTCAAGGGGGGGTCTACTCTGCCCCCTTATGGTCATTTCCCTCTTTGTTTTGGCCGGCCACCTCTCGTGTCTCGATCCTACCGAGACACAAGATGGCGGCCGCTCCGGACTGTTTAGAATGTTTACAGACACCCCAGAGCCACTCAGCTTTCTGCGCGCAAGTCGCGTGGCGCGCCCGGTGCGCGTACCGGTGCACGTACCGGAGCGCGGCTATAGATATATATATTTTTTTGAACCTTAATTACTCAAAATCCACTGGAGCACATATCTTGAGACATAGCAAAGGCACAACGGGCTACCAGTCCCTACAATTTTGCCAAGTTTGGTGGAAATCCATTCAGCCGTTCGGGCTAAAAGTGAAATCAACCGCCCTATGGAAATTAACATGGGGAAAACGTGTTTTGGGACCCCCCTTTTATCTCGGCCCCCGCTTGACGAATTACCCCCAAACTTTCAGGGAAGGACCGGAACGCCGGGAGGCCATTTTGAGGACATTTTGAGGCAGATTCGTCAACCGGCGCCAAAGTTATTCCAAATAGAATTTTGAGATTTAACATTGAAAAAAATCCTAACTATAACTACCTACTGGCGACCGCCAGTAGGTAATAAATATATATATATATATATATATATATATATATAGTTCTTTGACCTAGAAACATGTACATTGATGAAGCCAACAAGCATTTGAATGATCTAGGATGCTACAAAAAAGCCAGTGCTAAAGAACTTATGACCACAAAAGATTTGTTATTTAAGGAATTGGCCAATTGGAAAAGGAAAGGTCTTCTCAACAAAGAGGAATACAATTTTCTAAAAAATGACTTTACAATAACTCCTACCTTATACTTTCTTCCCAAAGTGCACAAACAGGTTGACCCCGTACCAGGGCCTCCTATTATATCTGCCCAGGGAGGATTGATGGAACCAACCTCTAAATATGTGGACTTTTTTTATCAGGAACTATGTTGAAGCCCTTGACTCATATATCAAAGATACGGGTCATTTTTTGGAAAAACTTAGTGAAATAGTTTGGTGTGAACAATACTGTTTCATTGTCATGGATATTTGTGCCCTGTACACCAGTATCAAGCATGAACAGGGTTTAGCTGCAGTGAGTTTTTATTTATCCAAGAGAGAAATTAAATTCTATGAGCACAACAAAATGATCCTAAGAATGATTGAAATATGTCTGAAACACAATTACTTCCTGTTTAATGCAATAGTGTACCAACAACTGAGGGGTGTGGCGATGGGGGCATGCTTCTCCCCCAGTTTTGCATGTTTACATGTGGGATAGTGGGAGGAGCATGTCCCTAAGCTTATCCTAGAGGGATGCTTCTCAAACAAAGTAGTTGCCTGGTGGCAATTTATTGATGATGTCTGTGTCATTTGGCAGTGATCTATAGAATCAGCACAGACTTTCGTTGATATAATCAATGCAAATGAATTGAATCTTAAATTCACAGCTAACATAAGCAATGCAAGAGTGGAGTTCCTAGACGTAGAAATCTATATCTCTAGTGGTGTAATAAATACCAAACTACATAGGAAAACCACGGCTGGCAATTCTATCGTACATGCCAGTAGCACCTACCCCAGACACCTTATCAAAAGTATTCCCTATGGGGAATTTTTGAGGATTAAAAGAATTTGCAGCAATACTGAGGACTTAAAAACTTGCCTAGACCAAGCAGTGCGAAGATTTTTAATCAGAGGATATAAGAAGGAAGACCTTAAGAAAGCCTTAGAAAACCTTGATACACCAATAGTCACGCCTAATGAGAATTTGATGGTAGATAGTATTGAAACTACCATTGAACGAGTGCCTATCAGATTGATTACGGCCTATAACTGTCAGCACAAAAGAGTAAGACAGATAATAACCAAAAATTGGCCTATTTTGAAATCTGACATAACACTGGCATCTGAGATTGAAACTGTCCCCAGCTTCACTTACAGAAGAGCACCCTCTATGCGGGACACATTAGTAAAAACCATGCCAGAGATAATGACTAAAACTAACATCAAAAGTGACTGGTTAACAAACAGAAAAGGCTTTTACAAATGCAGCTCATGTAGAGCCTGCAAATCTGGTATTAATGTGAGAGAGGTTCAAGATGCTTTCTCCACAGAATTATATGAACTGAAAGGTCTATTTTCATGTAAAACAGAATTTGCTGTCTATATCCTAGAATGCACTAGCAAACTTAAGTATATTGGCTGTACAAAATTACCTGTTGCTAATCGTATCTTACAACACTTACGAGCAATTGTCAATTCCGAAGTCAGTTAACCTGTGGCCCGCCATTTTAAGCTTGTACATAATAATAACCTCAAATATCTAACTTATTCACCATCCAGTGAATGTGTGTCTTTCTGAAAAATAAATATGTTTTATATATGTTTTTGTAAAGGTCAATGAAAGAATACATTTTTAAATAAGTGTCTAAATGGATGTTTTAAAAAAAAATGATTGGTTAACTGGCTTATAAAGTGTATCTTAGTGAATGCATATATTAGCGAGTAATTTTTAAATATTTAAATATATGTATCAGTGTTTCACTTTGTGTATAAGTGGCTGCATGGGTTGGTGACTGACTCACTGTTTATATGTGTTTTGAAGACAGCATATGTGCAGGACTATATGTGTGTGTTAGTGAGTAAATGCCTGCCTCACTAGTGTCTTTATGAGTACCTACATATGTTTTAATCTAGTATATGTGAGTATTGATGTATATAAGTGAGTATATGTGAGCGTGAGAGATTGAAAGAGTTCCTGTTTAAATAAGTATGTGTTTCTATAAGTGATTGTTTAAGAGAGTAAGTATGTGTAAGTTTCCTTAGAAGTAATGTGCTAGTGTGTGAATAGTTGTATATGCAAATAAATGGATGTTCAATAGTTTATTTGCATGTGTGAGTATGTGTGTGAGTAACTTTTGGATGACTGTCGGTGTGTAACAGGATGCATATGTGTATCACTACATATGTTGAGTGAGTATATGTATGAGTGACTATATAGAACTGTTGCTGAATGAGTGGATGTGTATATAGATGGTGGAATTCCTGAATTGGTTGTTGTAACTGGTATGGGTATCTCTATTTTTTTGAAAATGTTAGTTTCTATTTTTGAACATGTGTTTCAACGGTTACATTACACTGAAAGGAGGTCTGTCAGTCTGTCACAAGGATGGTGTCATCAGTGATGTCATGAGCGATGTCACTGACCATGTCATTAGTGATGTAATATGTGACATCATCAGCAGTGCATTGCAGGCGCGCAAGTTATAGTGAGTCCAACTAACTATAATGTGGGAATTTCAATGGTTTTATGTCAGCAAAATTTCCAGCTAACTATAACTGGTGTGAAACCTATGGTTTTTTCAGTGAATTTAATAGGTTTTTAAAATGGTAAATCCTAACTATAATTGGTGTGAAACCTATGGTTTTTTCAGTGAATTTCATAGGTTTTTTAAATGCTAATTCCTAACTATAACTGGTGTGAAACCTTTGGTTTTTTCAGTGAATTTCAAAGGTTTTTTAATAGCAAATATCTATAGCTATGAAATGTAATATTTTTTATAATGAATCCTATATTGTATATTTATGTAATACTATTTTTTTTATATATATTGTTCATGTTTTTTTTTTGCCCTGGAGCGCTCCCGGTGCGCGTCCCGGTGAGCGCACCGGTAAGCGCAGCCTTTCTGCGCGCCCCAGGGCGCGTACTGGTGAGCATCCCGTTAGCACTTTTGCCGTGAACGAAAACATTATCGTGACGTATCGCGTAGCCGCGTCTGCATGATACGCACGGCGTAAGCACCCCCGGAAGCACTCAAGCGCATATGATCGCGCAACGTAAGTATCCGACGCACTTACGTGACGCGCCCCGCCCGGGGGCGCGTAGCGTAAGCGCATCGGGTCATGTGACCTAAAAATAACACTTTTTATTGGTTCAAGACAGTTTTGGTTTCCAAATGATGAAAGCCCTGGTCATGTGACCTGAAAATAACACTTTTATTGGTTCAGGACAGTTTTTTTTCCTAATGATGAAAGCCCCCACCTTTTTTCCTCATTCTCACTTTGTACTTTGAGTGAAGAAGACCTGTTGGAAGACCTCTCTGTACCTTTTTGGACTGAAAAATGGCTTCAGTAGCAGCAGCAGCAGGAGCATCTCAGCCACCACCACCAAGAGGACCACCACAACACCACAGTGGTGGAGATGAAGAAGAGGAGGAGGAGGAGGAGGAGGAGGGGAGGAGAACATTCCTGCCTGAAGAAAATACCCCATATCGGCCAAAGCAGCACATTATATGGGAGGTGTTTTCCATCCCAAAGGACCAAAAAAAAGTGAATGCGCCAAGGGTTACTTGCCTAATCTGTGGCACTCAACTTTCAAGGGGGAACCCTAACAAGAAATACTCATTTGGCAATAACACCATGATTTGCCATATGCAACGCATGCACCCTAACAACTATGCTGCGGCAGAGGTGAGAGAACTGGCCAGTAACCCTCCCCAATCTTCACCCAACACCTCCAAAAGAAAGCAACCCACTCCATCGGGACCTGAGACAAGGGAGATGGTCCCAAACATACAACCACATTTTGGGCAATACAAGATCACTTGTATTTTTTGTGGTAAAACCATCACCTATGGTGAGCAAAGCATAAAGCTCATCAACCGTGCTGGTGACAACCACAATTGCCCCAAAAAAACATAATTTTTTCCTGATTTTTTTTTTGCTCCAGTTGAGCCGTTTTCAATTCCCTGTTTTTTGTTTCTCCCCTTAAAAATAACAAAAAATATATAAAATTCTTCATAAAAGCCAAAAAAATTACGAAATGTTTAAAAAAACATTAAAAAAATATAAATCAACAAAAAGAAGAAAAAACAGTTATTTTTAGAACTACCTCCAATTTATAAAAAAAGGCTCCATTTTTTTAAAACTCTGTCATTCTTTTTTCCCCATGGTACGCTCCTAGGTCCGCTCCCTGGTGCGCCCTTTTATGGCCCCCACATCAAACCTAGGGGGTCAGGGGGAGTCTACTCTGCCACCTTATGGTCATTTCCCCCTTCGTTTTTGCCACCTCTTGTGTCTCGATCCTACCAAGACACAAGATGGCGGCCGCTCCGGACTGTTTGGAATGTTGATAGACACCCTAGAGCCAATCAGCTTTCCGCGCGCGAACTCGCATAGCGTGCTGGTTCGCGCACCCGCTGCGCGTACCGGGGCCCGCTTATAGATATATATATTTTTTTGAACCTAAATTACTCAAAATCCACTGGAGCACATATCTTGAGACATAGCAAAGGCACATCGGGCTACCAGTCCCTACAATGTTGCCAAGTTTGGTGAAAATCCATTCAGCCGTTCGGGCTAAAAGTGAGTTCGACCGCCCTATGGAAATTAACAGCCAGTAGGTAGATATAGTTAGGACATAGTTTTCATAGGAAATCCACAACATTCTATCTGGAATAACTTTGGTGCTGATGGACGAATCTTCGCAAAATTCTCCAAGAAAATGGCCTGCTCCGCTCCACTCCTTCCCTAAAAGTTTGGGGGTGATTCGTCAATTGGGGCCAAGAAAAAAGGGGGTCCTAAAACATGTTTTCCCCATGCAATTTTCCATAGGACCTTTACCCGGGGCTACAGTCCGAACGGCTTAATGGAATTACACCAAATTTGGCAAAAAGGTAGAGTTCGGTTCGCGGATTGTGCTTTTTGTTAAATGGTGTAAATCTGTTCAGTAGTTCCTGAGAAAACTAAAAGTAAAATCATAATGATATCTAGAAACAAAATACTGTATTCTGTACTGTACTCTGTACCGTCCCGAGCACGAGCTGCATGGTCATTGGCTGTCAACTGTCTGTCAACGCTCTAGACCATAAAGTGTTAGTAGCCATCTTGTGCCTCAGTAGAACCGAGGCACAAGAAAGCAGTGAAACAAACGTGCAAAACACGAAAAGGGGGCAGGGTAGAAACACCCTGCTCAGGTGGTCCCACAAGCACCCCCCAAGGCCCCACAAATTATTTTTTTTTCTTTCTTAAATCGTGGGGTATGAAATACTGTACTCTGTACTGTACTCTGTACTGTATGTATATATATATTACCTACTGGCGGTCACCAGTAGGTAGATATAGTTAGGACCTATTTTCCATAGGAAATCCACAACATTCTTTTTGGAATAACTTTAGCGCTGATGGACGAATCTACCACCTGAACAGCAGAACGGAATTACACCAAATTTGGCAAAAAGTCAGAGTTTGGTTTGCAGATTGTGCTTTTTGTTAAATGGTGTAAATCCGTTCAGTAGTTCCTGAGAAAATCAAAAGTAAATTCATAGTGATATCTAGAGATAAAATACCGAACTCTGTACTGTACTTTGTACTGTACTCTCTACCTTCCCGAGCATGAGCTGCAAGGTCATTAGCTGTCAACTGTCTGTCAACACTCCAAACCAGCAAGTGTTGGCAGACATTTTGTGCCTCGGTAGAACCGAGGCACAAGAAAGCAGTGAAACAAACGTGCACAACACGAAAATGGAGCTGGGTAGAAACCCCCTGACCCCCTAGGCCTGCTCAGGGGGTCCCACAAGGACCCCGAAGACCAACAAATATTTATAATAAAAATGTAGTAAATCAGTATCAAAACAAATAATAAAGGATAATAATAAAGGATAATTACGCACTTATATAGCGCACGACTACCCGGAGGCATCACGGCGCTTATACGAATACCGCTGAGTAACCCTTCCTGGCCCACTCCTGGGCAACCCCAAGGTGAAGTCAGGCATCCTCAGCGTTGTTGGGGCTGTTGTAGAGAGTTAGCAAGCTATTGCCCAGAGGAGCAGAGTGGGGCTCATGATCAGAATAGGCACCGAGGCGAGAATTATCAGGTCCGAGGAAATTGAGCCCGAGACCCACCAAGGCGGGAATTGAACCCTGGTCCCGGCCAGACTACTGCATCAGGGTCTGCCGTTCTAACCATTAAGCCACACTTCTCTAAATATAACAATTAATACATTTAAAAACTGTAATTTACAAAACCTTCGAAATTCACTGAAAAAACCAAAGGTTTCAGGCCTGATATAGTTAGGAATTAGCATTTAAAAAACCTTTGAAATTCACTGAAAAAAACATAGGTTTCAGGCCTGATATAGTTAGGAATTAGCATTTAAAAAACCTTTGAAATTCACTGAAAAAACCATAGGTTTCAGGCCTGATATAGTTAGGAATTAGCATTTAAAAAACGTTAGAAATTCACTGAAAAAACTGTAGGTTTTAGGGTTGTTACAGTTAACTGGACATTTGACTCGTACAAAGCCATTGAAATTCCTCGGATATAGTTAGTTGTACTAACTATATTTCGCGCGCCAGCAATCCACTGCTGATGATGTCTCATATTACATCATTCATGACATGGTCATGACATCTCAAATGACATCACTGAAGACACCACTGATGAAATCATCCATGTGACAATACACCTCATCATACACTAGTATAACATTTCATCACTCAATGTAAAATACAGAGTACCATATTTGAATCCATTGACACACCAATACAAGTTTCTAAAAAACAGCTCAGTGATTCCTAGATCTACACACACATCTAATCACTTACCTACAGATTCACTCATACATGCAGTCAATGATCAATAGAACACTATCAAATATACTTATACACCTATATCAACATTACACACCAGCACAAATCCTATTCACTTATGCAAGCAATGGATCATACTTACATTTACTTAGATATACACTTATACAAACACCACTTTATCTATTCATATAGATAGTAAATTATACTTAGTGTGTTATAAAATCAATATTACAAGTATACAGTTATCCATACAGTCACGCATAGAATCACTGAGTCTTATGTATACTTATTTATAAACAACAACTGACACATACATTGCTTTTTATTTTTTAATTTGTCGGACATGTACCATTAAGAGAGATATTTGTTCATCACCACACCCATAAAGATATTCACTCACCCAAACAACTGTTATGACATGTAGTCTTAAAGTCATATACCTACTACATCAACTATTCACACATCTTTGGGCAGTCACACACCTCCCACCGAACCACATACACATTCACTCTCCCATACAAATACTCAGTTAACTAATCAATAACTAATATAGACTTTCAAATAGCTAGTAACCAACTGGAGAAGTAGTTTTTACAACAACTGACAAAGTGATGCAGATGTTCACACAGTTTAGTCACTATCCAATATATTTAGATAGACACATTAAATTAGTCAAGTAAACAGTCAATCACACTGCTACTAAATCCTCCATCCAGATATTTATATTTATATATCCACTCATTCTTCAATGCAAATTGCTATATATATAATACATATTTAAATAACGAAGCAAACCACATTCACTGGATGATGTCATCAGTGAAGTCATTTTAGATGTCATCAGTGATGTCACTGACCATGTCATGAATGATTTAATATTTGACATCATCAGCAGTTGATTGCGGGCGCGCAAGATATAGTTAGTACAACTAACTATATTGGAGGAATTTCAATGGTTTTGTACGAGTGAATTGTCCAGCTAACTGTAACACCCCTAAAACCTACAGTTTTTTCAGTGAATTTCTAAGGTTTTTTAAATGCTAATTCCTAACTATATCAGGCCTGAAACCTATGGTTTTTTCGGGCAATAGTATTTTGCACGCGAGTAGTGGGCACCCTAAGCATGTCATTGACAGCATATCCCTAGGTGAACTGCTACGCTTAAAGAGAATCTGTAGCACAGTGGAAAAATTTGAGGAAGGAGCTGCGCTAATGATGGAACGTCTAAGAGCCAGGGGTTATAGTGAAAGCTGCCTCTCTACAGCTATGGGGAAAACCAAGGAAAGGTCAAGCGACTTCCTTTTGACACCGAAGCCCATCAAGACAGGAGGTAGTGATGAAACCCCCAGATTAATCACAACTTTCAGCAAACAGCAACGTAACATTAAATCCATCTTAAATAGACACTGGCCCATCCTGAAAACTGACGGTGTTCTGTGCACCAGAATCTCTGAGAAACCTATTGTTACCTTCAGAAGGGCGTACAGCATGCTAGCAAATTGGTTAAAACCAGTCCAGAACTTGGCAGTGGTAACAACTGGTTGGACAGAAGGGGTTTCTACAAGTGCTCCTCCTGCCGTGCATGCAAATTCGGGCAGAATACCACTCACTATGACACTCCATTTTCCCCAACCCCACTCCCATCAAGGTCAACTTCAATTGCCAGACGGAGTTTGCTGTATATGTCCTGACGTGCTCCTGCGGTTTGTGCTATGTTGGAAGCACTAGATCGCCGGTGCATGTTAGGATATTGCAGCATCTCTGGGCAATTGTGAATAACGACGGGGCCTATCCCGTGGCATGTCATTTTCACATACAACATGACAGGGACCTGTCATGTTTAAAATACTATGTCATTGATTCAGTAGCCCCACTGAGAAGGGGTGGGGATAGGGATAAAATGTAGAGGAAACTGGAAATGAGGTATATTATTGAACTCAATAGCAAGCAGCCCAATGGTCTGACCTTCATAATTCCCTATAATGCATTTTGGTGAATGCAGGCACACCTTTGAGCGAAGTGTTACAGTCCAAGAAACTATCATCATTAACACAGACCCATTGAGCCAACATGTGCGTATAGTCAGCAGGCGCAACTGAATTCAATGCAGCTGCATATTTTGAATATTTACGCACATGCAGAGTTTTTCCTACTTCTCCTTTTTTAGCACTGTACATAGTTTTATCAATTAGCTATATTTCTTCTTTTTTGTTTTCCTTAATCGTTTTCTATAATATGCCACATGTAAATACATATAAGATGTAAATGTAAATGTGAATGTGGGATACTTGTAAAGCACACTGTTACTCTACCTGAGTGTCCTGGCGCTGTAGACCGCATGGGAACCCGTCCTGGTTTTCCCTGTGAGATGGTCCCTTTCAGGGTATCTCTAGGGTGAAACCAAGCATCCCCGCCGTCTGTGGGGGGCCGTTGTAGAGATGAGGCAAGCTTAATGCCCAGAGTTACCGAGTGTGTTCCGTGGTTAGAGTAGGCACTGAAGCAAGAATTATCGAGTCCGTTGGCCCCTGGTCCACGACCCTGCCGCGTTGGGAATAGAACCCTGGTCCCGGGCCGTTCTCTGCTTACAGGTCTGCCGCCTCTAACCAGTGAGCCGCACCTCTCCACCAAGCACAACATATTTTTTTCAAATATGTTCTTGGTTAGTAGGTCTTAAATATTTATTAAGTTTTAAATTTTGAATAAATATGTAGGACAGCAGCTCATGGGCACCCTGGATAGTTTTTTGCATCATATGAAATTATATTGTCACATGACTGAATGGCTTAGAAACAATACATTATTCATGAATAGATTTTTGAATAAATGCATCAAGTCTTTGTAGAAGATTTTATCATGACATACTGTCAGGTTATAGTCACAAAATGTTATAATTGTGTAAGTATTTATGCGGCACCAGTCACTTTATGTATTCGTATTTTCTGCATTTAAGCAGTAAGGATATTTGTTCCACACATTTTCAAGCATGAAATGGTATATATGCAAACAGTGTTTTTTTAATATTTTACAAATTATTTTTTAATTATTATGGATTATGCGACTTGTCGTTTCCAAAATCACTATGGCATGCGCCATTTCTATGTCCATGAAAATTGTCATGTGATGCACTTTAGGAGGTGTGGCCCGCAGGAGGGGTCAGGGACAATTAGCATTAAAAAGAAAGCAGAAATGCAAAACTGGTGTGTGATCAAGAGTACGCAGTTACTCGAAACACGTCGCTTTGGAAGGTGAATAAAGAATTTTTTGCCTGAGCCGTGGGGTCCGCCTCTTCTCTCACTGCGTCTGTGGAGGTTTGAAGAAACTGCCTGATATATATATATATATATATATATATATATATATATATATATATATATATATATATATATATATATATCAGGCAGTTTCTTCAAACCTCCACAGACGCAGTGAGAGAATATATATATATATATATATATATATATATATATATTGAGTAAACGTCTGCCCATCGAACGCTCAACAGGCAGATTCAGAGGGGCCATCACATTTCTACGAGACAATGATTTGCGTTAACATTGTGCTTTTTATCCTGGAGAAAGTCTTGCCCGTCCGACTTTCCTTTCATATCGTTCTGTTACTGACTTCATCATGACATGCTTGCCTCTAGATTAGCCCGCCCTGCACTTACTTGTAAAACACACTCAGACAGGGATGCGATGCACACACGACATGTCCTGATCGGGTTCCACGAGGTCATGATGTCATTTGAGATTTCATAAGTGATGTCATGAGTGATGTCACTGAGCATGTCATGAGTGATGTAATATGTGATGTAATATGTGACATCAACAGTGCATTGCGGGCGCGCGAGTTATATAGCTGAACTAACTATAACAGGGGAATTTCTATGGTTTTGTATGAGTGAAATGTCCAGCCAACTATGACATCTGTGAAACCTATGGTTTTTTCAGTGAATTTGTAAGGTTTTTTAATGCTAATTCCTAACTTTAACATGGCTGAAAAGTATGTTTTTTTTTGTGAATTTCAAAAGTATTTTAAATGCTAATTCCTAACTATAACGGGTGTGAAACCTATGGTTTTTTTCAGAGAATTTCAAAGGTTTTGTAAATGATAATTTTTAAAGGTATTCATTATTATATTTCTGTCTTTCTATACTAATTTCCTACAAAATTCTATTATAAATATTTATAGTTATTTTATTTTTTAAGTTATATTTCATATTCTTACTGTGAAATAATAACAAAAAAAGTCTAAAATAATGTTTTATTATTATTATTTTTTCCCCAATATATTAAAATCAAATTCTATATATTTCCTTTTTCCTTTTTGTATAATCGTACTGTACGCGTACTGTGATCGCACATACTTTGTACAGATAATCATACAATGCGCGTAAAAGTGCATATGTTACGAATACGTTTTGACGTTACACGTCGCATCGACGCTTCCGTGTGACGTCATGTACAACGCCCCGTGCGCATACAGCGCAAACGTTTCTAATTGTTTTAAAACATATATTTACGTATTTAATGTACATACTAAGGAAATACATTATCTGTGATAATCATGAAAATACTTTTTTTAACTTTTAATAACCGTATATTACTTTTGATAGCAATTACGGATATAGCAACTGTACGTCGTACATACTCGCACCGTAAACGCACGGTAAATGCACTGTAAGTGTATGCAAAGCCATGTGAGCATAAAAGGAAAGTTTTGAGTCATTCATAATACTTCATATTTAAACTGTTGATAGACCTTTCCTATTTTTATCATTCTACTTGGACTTTCTCAACAGTAGCATCTATTCTGTGGAGTTGTAGTCCTTTAGAACCAAACTATACGATGGCTGCTCTTTTTGAAACTTCATCAGAACATTCCCCTGAAAAAAAAATTTGCTGAGCAACCTCAGAAAAAGAGAAAAGAAGCTTTCATTTGGAAGTTTTTTTACATATCCTGAGGGACTGAAAAAAGTTAATGCACCGAAAGTAACTTGCAAGATCTGTGACGTTACTCTTTCGAGGGGTGAGCCCACTAAAAAGTACTCTTTCAGTACAGCCACAATGGTTCACCATGTCAAAAATGTGCATCCAAATAACTATGCAAGGATGGCAACACAAACGTTGCAGGAGAATCCTCAACCTGCAGTTCCAACTACCTCAACTCCACCACCACCTTCTCCGAGCAGTCCGCATCCTACTATTGTGCCACAGTTTGCAGATCTGAAATTTCATTGTAAATATTGCAACAAATTACTTTGTTACAATCAGCAGTCTATTGATCTCATTGTGAAGAGGAAAGAAGAGCACCGTTGTCCAAAATATTAATTTTATTTTTAACTTTTTTGTTCCTGTTCCACATTTTTTTCTTTCCAGTTCCAGTTTTTTTTAATCTTATTGAAAAAATACAAAAAAAAATGAAAACTAAAAAAACAAATAAAACAGTTCAGAACTTCCTTCACTGGTCAAAGAAAGAACTATATTTCTATATTAGTCTGTAAAAGTTTGTCAAAATGAAAGTGTAGTTCATAAATGAATGAATCAATACATTAGTAGTGTAAGGTGAATGTGAAACTGCCAAGTGAGAGTGAAAGTGAGAGTGTCTGGCTGAATTTATAGCAGCTCCACTTTTAGAACAGTACATTCATAAGCACATACTGCTAAATGACTCACTAGAACAGTGTTTGGTGAAAGTCTAATAATACACACTAGGGAATTGACCCTATAAAAGACAAGTTTGCCGGTGCATAAAAAAAAGACATGTCTGTAAGGGTTTGAAATAGTCCATACCCTAAGGCCCACTTTGCACCATGAGCACTTGCGTAGTAGCTAAATGATTACAATTCTGGAAGCAGAGTGTCTCAAACCATTATTATTATATAATAATACATTTATTCTTGTAACATTTCAAAAGTTAATGCAGCTTCTGATGTATAATTTCATCAGGTATTTCATTTTCCTGGATATCATTTTCAAAAGTCATCTGATGAATCTCAATCTCATCTAATGCTTCCACAAATGCATCATCCAAGGTTTCATCAAGGACATCACACCTGATATCTCCAACATTCATTTCTTCCACTTCAATAACATTGCTCATAAAAGATATGTTAATCTCTTCTACGACAGTGTTAGTATTTTCAAAATTGTCTTCCATATTGTTTTCTTGGCTTTCCATTGTAAATTTGTTATTCTGACCTCCTTCTACAAAAACATAAACACTATATTGTATCTTTTTTCCTAATACAGAACACAAAACTATCTTTATCAACTAATTTGCCATTTGATAAATATTATATAAATACAATTCTTAACTACTTTATAACATTATATAATTATAAATATTTATATGAACGTTCAGTTTTCAATTTTCTTAAATTACCAAACCAGTCACTCCTTATCACTATCTGAAAAAAACAGGCTGTTATTATAAAATGCAGTAGTAAAAAAAGTACAATATCTCTATTCACCTTACCTGGTCCAAGCTAGTAGATGTGTTGTAGTGAAATGCAAAGAATACTGGAACACTCAGTATATTTATATTTTAAGTTTTTCAAATCTATATAAAAGATACAAACCATTTTTGTATCATTGACACATAACGGAAACTAAAAAAGAACAATTATTTAATAACCTACCCTAGTCTATCTCTATTCCTTATCTATAATTTTGTCTAACGCTACTAATTACCTACTCCCTGGTCTTTTGAACTAGCCTCTCCACTAGTGTTTATCTGCAACCTTTGTGCTTTCTCTTCAGGAATATCTATGGAGCAATTGAAAATGGGTCTGAACTCGGGAACGTCTTAGGTGAAGTGCGCACTTGTTAGGGAGCGCACGCCTCACCAAGGATTCCCCACAGGTGTGTGGTAAATGACTAGACCGCCACCGCATCTTTCCTCAAGACGGCCATATTTGAATTGCTCTGTTGCACTAAAGCACTCCAAGTCTGTTTCCTTGTGGATTCTTCATCTCTCCTGCGCCAGCCATTATCGTATCCACTGATTAATTAGGAGTTCTGACAGGTACACTCAGTATATCATTTTTTGAAATGTCTTTAAAAAATACAAACCATCATTACACACTTATGTTCTCCAATCCTTGTTTTTTTACTTCAGCTCGGTTAAAGCACATTCCATCTACCATTTTTAACAGTTATTTGTACTTACCTTAAGCATAATAAATAATAAACAAAATTATATATTATAAAATTACCATCTGTGGAAGACACAAACAAATACAGTTACAATATATCTTTTACTATACAAAATAATTTGTAAAGTATTACATTTGCCTTTTTTGCTGTTCTCAGAATATATTGAATTTCACTAGAAACAGTGAGTTCAATAGTACTCATCACATAACAGCGGGCAAAAAAGACAATCAAAAAGATTATCTTAAAAAAAAACGTTCGACAATCTCAATAACAATCTACGAAATAGAAATAAAACATATCTTAAATGTTTTTTTCTAAGAGCAATTTCCTACATAAATATGACACATCTCAAACAATCATAAAATAACAAAGTATTATGATTAATTTTCATACACTGTAAATAATGTTACTTACAAATATATGCTGACAAAATATACAACAAAAACTTGTTATTGCTTTCACATACTTTTCCGCAAGGCCAAATAGTATGCGTCAAATTCTTACTTTGCAAATTATTCAATAGTAATCCTGAGCATCTGCCTCCCAGCCTTCTGATCCAAAACCACGGACATCATTTTCTCCGTCCGCCAGTGCTCATCCCTCAACCCAACGCTATTCAGCATCTACATGGCCACCCTCACACAAGTAGCCCACCATCACAATCTCAACAGCATCTCCTACACCAACAACACCCAGCTCATCCTCTTCCTCACCAAGAAGCCACATACCACCAAAAGCAACCTCCACGACAAAATGAAGGACGTCACCAACTGCATAAAGAGCAGCTCTCTAAACATGGACTCGAACAAAATGAAGGTACTGATCCTCAGACCCACCCCCTCAGCCTCGGATGACTCCTGCTAGCTGACTACACTGTGGACAGTACCAAACACCTACCAACCATGTCCATAACCAAGGATTCATCCTCAACTCCTCCTTCTCCATGTATAAGCAAGTCTACACGGTCTCCTCGTACTGCTATAACAAACTCCACATACTCTGCAACATTTACAAGTGGATCCTAACCAAGAGAAGAACAGTGACACAGGCCCTCATCAGCAGCAGACTACACTGTGACAAAACACTATACACAGGAATTCCAGCCAAACACCTGCAATAACTACAGCAAATCCAAAACACCTCCACCTGAGTGATCATCAATGTCCCCTGCTGCAGCCACATCACCCACCACCTGATACACCTACACTGCCTCAATATCAACAAGACGATCACCTTCAAGCTCCTCACCCTCACTTACAAAATACTCTACAACACCAGACTACTCTACCTTAACAGCAGTAATCCTGAAAGGCCAAATTTTGATCTTAAAATTTAGTTTTTAGAAAATATTAGGTAAGAATTTGGTGACTCTTTAGGCAAACGTTGCTTAAAAACTAATTGACTATCATTACAATGTATCCAACCTTTCAGACATTTTAAATAAACAGTGTAATGTCCAGATGTGGTAGAAATTCCATCATGAAAAATAATTGCAACAGCTACAAAAGTTCTTCCTGATATTGAAACTTGACCAGCTACAACAATTTTAATTAAAGTTTCACATTTTCTTCCATCAGCTCTTCAATGTTGCAGCATTAAAATTACATACTGTCCATATCTTTGTATAAATAATGTTGAATACAATTCTGATTTACCTTGGCTACACTCCATGTTTTGACTTGCTCCTCTAATTAGATTGTTAAAAGACACTGATTCCCAATCAGGTAAAGTCAAATATATGATTCTTTCAGTGTCTATGTTAGTGCTACATGTAAACAAACAATTTTGACAATCATGTTGCCATTTATAAGAAAAGCCAAAAAGGTTTTCAATATCTATACTTTCATCTTCCAGTACACCAAGCATTAACATTAAACATTTCTGACAATCTTGCTGAATATCCTGCGTAAATTGACTAGAACCAGAACATATGTCCAAAACATTTCGAATATCAGAAACACTTTGTATTTTATTTTGATCACTACTACATTTCTCATTAACAGAATACAACAATGAACAGAATCTTTTGTCCTGATTTTCAACAATTTGCTGTTCCAAACTTTCAAGAACAAAAACAACATTAACAACTACATTAGCATAGCAGTTGACACCACAACCATTTTCAAACTGAAAACCAACATTCTCTTCAACACTGTCCTTTTTCTTTTTGCTTGCAGGCGCAACTTCATCTTGTTTTTTTTCTTTGTCTACATTTTCACTACAGATATTCTCAAATCTTCTTTTTCTACCTACCACACGCTTTTCAAATACTGGATATAGACCTAAATTAGGTGCATATTCTCTTCTTAACCTATTATACTCTTTCACACAATTGACATCTGTACTAACCTTTGTCTCATGAAAATCAATCAAGTACAATCCAGGTAAAGTTCTGACTCGAGACAAAGCAACATATGCCATACGCTCTTTAAACACGGTACTTCCAATATTCACTAAAGCACTATCTACACTTAAACCTTGAGATTTATGAATGGTCACCGCATATGCCAAAGAAACAAGAAACTGTTTTTTGCGAACATACAAATCTTTTACAAGTAAAAACCGAGCTGAACAACGACTAAACTGTTGTACTTCTTCAATTTGATCAAATCTGAGTTTCAAAAATTCAATACCATCTCTATTTATGTAATTAACGAGATCAACAACTTTACCCATTGCTCCATTTACCAAACCTTTTTCCACATTCAAATTACGTCGTAAAATTACCCTACAGTTTACACATGCATACAAATTATTTTCTAAACCAGCAGTTTCACTTATCGATTTCTCTAAAGAATCCAATTTCCTCTTCAGCTTTTCACTCAAAATAATAGTGATTCCTTCATGTTCTATTTTATCAATAGCTTCCAATTTTAAAATGTCTTCATTTTTAAACTTTAACATTTCTTCATTGAATTTAGAACAGTCAAGTAGTGTTGGCATTAAGCAGATTACAGATTTGTTTTCTGCAATTCTCATGTATATTTTCTCCGGGACAATATTTTCATTTGGAAACAAATTGGAAAGTAATCGTCTCTGTAAAGCTTGTTTGCCATGTCCAGTCATTTTTCTAATTTTTATATCTTGAAGAATAGTTCGATAATCAGCATAATTTGCCTGTCGCATATTTGTAATAGCTCTCAAAATCTCCAAGTAATTCCAATTCTGAACGCTATGGCTTGAAAAGTTGCAAAAGAGCTAAATAGTAAAATTCCCTTTTGTCAGGTGTTTCGCAACTCAGTTTACGGTGATTACTCAAATGTTCTTTTCTTTGTTTCACCAGACATCCTTCGGAACCAATCACGGCATATAAACAATTATTGATGTTTTCTTTAATATTCCGTTTAAACTTATAGTTTTGCAGCACTTCATAGAGACTTCTATTGTACTTTCTGGCTCTTTTTTACCTAAATATTCAATTTCTTGTACAGATTTAAGAACTCGGTTACGTGTTGCAGCAATACCTAGACTCACCCAAATGATTCTTCTAGATTTGGAGTATAGACTTGCAGATAATAAACGATCCGAGCATTCATACGCTCAAATTTCTCGATGAGATAACATCTTCAAACTGTAAGTATATAATTTCTTACTAAGACTCTTCTCGGGGGAAATCTCTTCTAACATTTCCTTCAATTCCATCTTTACTGATTTTGTTATGTACGATGTTACATATCAAGCAACAGCAATGGAATTGTCTGCAACATATTGAATTTCCATATTAGCATTCCACATGGACAAAATGACTGGGTTATAGTCATTTATGTATTTTGACTCTTCATTTCTTCTTAAGTTGTAGTTATTTTTTGTAAACTCTTCACTCTTCCTTTCGATATTACTGAACGTGGAAATGCAAAACAACATTTGGTGTAGAATTTGTCCTTAGATTTGTACTTTCGACGACAGTATTTCCTACAACGATGGCTTTGGAATCCTAAGATTTGTTGTCTTAAGTCCTTATCTTGTGTACTTTTGGGTATATTAAATGTAGCATATTCTTCAATAAAAGACAACACAGTATCATCTGAGTCTGTACCAAATTTGAGAGCATCTTTGATCCATATTAGCATGTGTATATGAGGAGCACCTCTTGCTTGATACTTCTTTCTCCAAAAGAAGTCCAGAACCTCTCCAAGAGGAGGATTTTTTTTATTGGTGATAAAAGACATCATAGCTTCAAATCTATGCTTGAAATACCTGCATACATTAACTGGATCCAAAGAGCACAATTCTCCAGGTGTCTTGTATTCAATATTTACTATATTTGGATTTGCCTCTCAAAGAAATTGAAGTAAATCATTCGAAGCATATTCAGCAGAGCTTAGAGTAAGGGACCATGTAGGAGTTCCTAAGTTCCTTAGCATACATTTCAGTTCTCCATGACAACGGTACCAGTACTCATTAGTACCACGCTGACAGGCCATGAGATTAATTAGCTGCCATTCGAAAACATTATCTTTCTGCAGTACTTTATCCATAAATTCCTTTGCCGAAACATTTTACAGATGTACACCAGTTTTCAATATATTGTTTACTGCATAAGAAAGTCCAGACAAAGCACTCTCAAACAAAAGATGAAACAAATACGGAATACATTGTCGAAATCTTGGATCTTCTGCACATAATCTTGATGTCGGGTATTCAGATACAGGAATCTGCACAGGTCGGTCATCATATCGTCCTGCTTTTCCTGTGGGAAACAATTGAGGGAAACAACAAGCTTCCAAGCTTTTTATCCATACACTGATGGGACTTCCTTTTGCTTCTTTCATTTGGAATAACTCTATAGTATTCCCCATCACTTCTTTAGAATGCAGTGGATGAACACTGTAATGTTCGTAGATTTCTTCCGTTCTGGACACATCTACTTTTTCAATTTGTCCAGATGGCAAGTCACTATCTTCTTCTACAGTTATTTCTTCTTCTCTCACATACACATTTCTGTAATATTGATTATTTTTTACCAGATACAACGTTGCCTTTTTCCCTTTCCTAACATCCACAAATTCTTGCCAGATTTTCTTACTCTTAGTAGGAACGCCATTAACAAGAATAACTAAAGGTTCATCCTCTACATTTTCTACACCAATTGTTTCAATATTTTTCTTTATATCTAGAGGCAAATATACAACTCTTCCCTTTAATCCTCTCTGTAAAGCAGAAGGAGGCAATTTTCCTGTCTCAGGCTCCATATGAACAATAGCCTGAAATGGATGCACACATTGAATAAGAATAGACTCATAGGTATTTAAATCCATCAGTTCAGAAGGAATATTTACCAACTCAAGATTATTATTCACAGCTCTAGCAGGCATTTTGTTCTTGTCTAATTTGTTATAACAATATTTACAAATACGCTGATCAGATCCCAAATTAAAACAATTCTCTTCCAACAAATAAGTTGCAAAATCATTCCACTCATTAATTTTTTTCCTTTTCACTTTTTAAATACAAATCAACACTCCTGGTCTGATTTTTATGATGAGTTTGTCGACAACAGACAACAATAATTTGGCCTTTCACCTGAAATCGCCTTAAACTTTGTAATTTCTTGCTCAAAATGTTACTACAATGTTGTACATTCTCTTCTACATTTCCTTCTATTAATATCTCAATTTCTGCACTGTCTTCCTCAGGACCAAAATAACTAACCTCAATTTCATCACAAACGTTCTTTACATTTGATACAGATCCATGCAAAAGAGCACTGTTCAACTTTTTTAACAGTAGAGCTGGACTTTTTGCATAATACAATCTTCTGACTAATTTCCTTTTTTCAGAATGATGTACTGCTAAAATCCAGAAATGGTGAAAAACACTTCGACATACTTTTTTAGAAACACAAGCCAGAGAATGACCTTGCAAACCAGAATTTTCTCGTACTCTGCAAGGGTCTACTCCTTGCAACATCTTAATCTTTTGTTTTACACTTTTCTTAGTATAGTTACGTAAGAAATTGCGTAAACAATCAATAGATTCTTGCCGTACACTACAAATACTACTACAATTCCAAGTGTACACTGGAGCTTTAGGACGTCTCCCAAAAACGTCATCAGCTAACACCTCTTCTGCATTTCTAGCAACAATGTTCTCTTTCTCAATAGGACAACCATTTCTAACCTCATAAGCATGACCACTAGTGTCAACTGCATGCAACAAATCATTACTCTGAAGATAACTTAGAAGATAAAAGGCTCAGAACTTGAACTATGTTTCCATTCATCCAAAAAAAAACTCACAAAAATTACTTCTGTTAATTACTCTTCTCCACTTACTTTTGGCCTTCATCAAAAGGATTGGCTTATCCAGTGATCGAATTCTATTGATTACTAATATAAACAATTTTGTTTTCAATTCGAAAGCTTTCTCAACTACAATTTCTATACCTTTCTACTTCACATAGAGCATATTATCAAGCCCATTAACTCCACCTTATCAGCAGTTTACTGCCAATAAAGCGGCGATAATTTTATCGCCTGTCTGGATAATATGCCCCATAATTTCTTAATGTACAAAGATGCACCACATACATTCCCATAAAATTTATCAACTCACCTTTCAAATTGATTTGTAGATTAAGAAGATTTCCACTCACACAGTATATATTCTTATACAGTATCTCTCTAGTTCAGTGTTTGCAGCAGAACTACGAAATGGAACATTTTCCCTCTCATTTTACACATGTATACATATAAACAACCAATTAAAATCCTTCACACATTAATCCAAAACGAAACACACATTTCTATTGCTTTACCATTTCAAACCTTTCCAACTGACATAACTTTCCACCCTACCCCCAACAGATCATGCAAAAGTCAACTGTCAACAGAGGTCAAAAGTTCAGCACTGTATAGAACACTGCTCCTCAATAATTTTGGACTATGCATAAGCACTTACTTATAAGTACCAATAAAGAGAAAAGGTCTCATTACAAGCCAGCAACATATAAACACAAGATTTTTTTCTTGCTTACGTCCGCTTATGAAACGACTTTCAGAATTTGCACAGTACACATATACTTTTTTTTCAATGCCCTGGGACCCCATCCCCTGGTGCTCAAATATAACGTTCAGCACCGTGGGGAGAGCCCCAAAACCCCCACAGGTCCCAGCCGGCTCCCTACGTCCTTCGGGAGCCAGCATTGCTTTTTGTCAGAGAGACCAGCTTACATGCTGCTCTCTCAGACGAAAAGCAATCTGCTTTCCTCCTTGAAACAGAACTCTCGCCCTACCATAGCAAACAGCAGTGTCCCAGGGATAGGCACCCCGTAACACTACAGGAGCCGGCCCTGTGAGGTGGTGGTCCCCAGGGCCATCAAAGGCTCAACAAAGGCCATCTAAGACTTTGACCTTGCGGAACATTGTAAACCCCCCTAAGCAGTCCTAGGGGGACAGGAAAGCCTATAGCATATAGCAAACCTTTCCTGTCTATCTACACACTCAATCTACACACATTTACAAATAAATAAAAAATCACATTTATTCCCACATTAAATCAAAACAAAACACACTTTTATATTGCTTGAACTTTTGCACCCTTTCCAACTGACAAAACTTAAAACCCTTCCCCCATTCCACAATCTGCAAGTTACCATAGAAAAACTTCAGGGAACACCTAACTCAGCACACAGGTGCAAAGTTCATCATACATTGTTGCAAATTAAAACAGCAAGTGTGCTTGACTTGAGAATATACCAGCTTATCCTATGTAACGTTCTCTTCTATCAGTCTTTCTTGACCAATAAAAATCAGGCTTGTAAAAACAGAAACATGCATCCTAGCTTAGTATAGAATGTTGTCGAACAACCAATCATTTATTTTCTTTTTTAAAACTGCATGTTGTCCACCATTTTTGAAAAATCTTACTTCTCAAAGTGCCATTTCATTTACAGAGACCTTCAGAGTGCATCCAGACCTCTCTTCAATATGCTTACAGTGTGGATTGTGGAACACAGCTATATTTTCTTGAGCCAAAGTACGCACAACAGAAAAGATTTCACAAAGACCTACGTTTACCAAATGGAGACATTAAATGGATTGGACAGAGAAGACTAAAGTGGCACCAATTGACGCGATTGGTGAAATCCTTTATGTATCTCTAACACCCTCACCTCATAATTGTGCACTGTGGTGGCAATGACCTAGGCACTTTGACTGGGGTAGGTCTGGAAATGTTTATTAAGTACACCTTTACTGAACTAATGTCACTTTTTCTCCAAACTGCCTTTGTATAGTCTAATATATGCCAAAGGCAGAAATGGAAGTGGTCCAACCACTCTGGTCCACAGATTGAAAAATCTAGGAAACATGTGAATAAATCTGTTTCTGCCTTTCTCCGAGACTAAAGAATGGTGTCCATCTACCACAACAATCTACGTTTCAATATGGATGGCAACTATAGGAGAGACGGTGTACATTTTATAAATGAGGGAAACAGAGTATTCCTCTAGAACTTTAGACTCTGCATTGGTACTTACTTGTAGGTACCAACATCTCCCAATAAACACAAGGGCTATTTTTAGAGCCACCCAACATCTAAACACATACACTTCATAAATATCTGAAAATTCTTCTTCTTTTTCTTCCTTCAGTAAACTTATGGGACGACTTCCAATCTTCGCACCTTACGTCGTCCATACGTGCTTGGTACGCGTACGATAAATCTACCATAAAAAATAGCCTTTATCACAAATTTTTTATAATCCCGAGGACCCCCTCCCCCGGGGATCAAATGTAAAGTTGCGGACCATGGGAAGAGCCGTAAGGCCTCCACGGTCCCAGCCGGCTCCCACTTCCTGCGGGAGCCGGCATTGCTTTTCGTCACAGAGAGCAGCTTACACGCTTCCATTCTACCTTCAAAGATGATTTCAACAGTTATACATTTTATAAAATATTATAGTACTACACGCTAAAGGAGAAAAGTCAGCACAATTATAATAGAATAGAAAATAGAAGAAAAAAATTCTTCTACACTCAACAAACTCGTAAGCAGACTTCACAGTTTAATTTAAAAGGACCCTACCACAACATGTTTTTGAAATGCAATGTACAATAAAATGGGTCACATAATAGGCTACATACATGGTGACTGTATTGTAACGTCACATAGAAAAAAGAAAGCCACTCTTACGCTACCAGGAAAACACAACAACACTATAATGCCCAAATATCCACTGTAGTGATTTCTTAGTTGCAAGTCTAGTTGTCAGATTGACACACACACTCCCTCATGGCTGGTATACATCCACACCACACCCATTCAGCATATCCGTCACTACACACGTGACCATATGTATAAAAAAGACGGAGCGCACGTGTTGTGAGCAATTTTAGAGTTGTTCCCAAAGCACCGAACAAGGGGCCCACTACCACATGAGTGGCCTCTTTAGTCACTGAGTTAGTGGTGTCCGAAGCACTGAGCGGGTGAAGAACCTGCGATGATGATTATGAGAGCACGAGTATGTCCTTAGCCATACAGACATCAAGACTCGGCAGCTTATATGACACTTCTTTGTTAGAGATCGGGACTGCATCATGAAGAAGGTGTCTTTTCCACGAAAAGGTGAGCAGTGAGCCTTGAGTATGCATCGGAAGGATTTGGAGTCAAAGGGTTGTAGCTGACTATATACAAAAATGCGACTTAGTATTTTAGACGAACAGACTCCTACATATTGTATTAATTTACATGTTTAATTTTATTTCCCAATAGCAGTAACGTTTTTATAATCGCTGAAATGTCCGGAATATATTCACAATACAAACAGTTCATAGAAATGTGACAATCAACGTCTATAAAAGCGCAATATTATCTAACTCCAAATTAATATAGCAACAATTACCAATCATAACATCTTTCTTTTAATATCTTTTAGATGTACAGCTTCACGATGGATTATGTAACACGGACGACGGCAATAGCACAAGGTGAGCGAAGAACCTTGTTTCTGTTATCTGTCAAAGGACAGAATATGTTGTATGCAGCAGGCGCAAAAAAAACATTGGGCTAACGGGTCTTCAGCTAGGAAGAGATAGCTTCCTGGGCCCACACACAGTCGCACCGGAGTACGTCACAGGTCTTTTAAAGATATTTTGCTTGTTAATGAGGCTGTGATATTCCCCCCGCTTACAGCCCCTGCAGCTCCACTCTTATTTTTGCTTGAACTTAAGCCCCCACCCCAAATTTTTTCTAGCCCCCCCACCCCAATATTGCGCCTCTATCTTCACGTACCCCTCCCCTGTCTTGTGTGTCTCTCCCACGTTTAAATGATTTTTTTTCTCTTTCTTACTCTCTCACATCGTTTCTCTTTCTTTTTTAAAGATTTGAACGCTGCTATCTCCACTCTGCTGTACACAACCTTATCTGAATTGGAATGATTAACTCTCTTGATTACAGTCAAGGCTTCTTCCACACGTAGAGCACCATCTTTCAATCATGCCAATTGCACTAGGTGACAAAGAATTTTGTTTCCAAAACAACAAATTATCTGTGAAAGAAGTGAGTGGGTAGTGTGCACCAGCTTCACAGTGTAAAATGCATAATTACCTCTGAGCAGTGACAACAGATGGATTACAACAGTCTGACAAACAGATCTACAAGCTTATTACGCCACTTTAGTATCACTTTTAACATGGGAAAAATCTCAACTCCAGACTCTGCGAGACACTTTTAATGTTATTTTCTCTCTCTTTCTCTTTCTCACTCTCTGTGACATCATTTCTCTTTCTCTTTTAAACTTTTAGAAAATGCTGTCTGCTTTGACATGTAGAAGCAAAGGTGTCTTCAAGTTGTGAATTCCACTGGCCGCAGTGTTTGGCCCCAGTGTCTATACAACGATAAGCACAGAGGCCTAAATATACAATGCCTTCATTACAATGCATTAGAACTAAGTCGGCATATTTACAAATCCGTTGTGTCACTTTTGTGTCAGTAACGCAGTAGGCACTTCCATATAGACACCACTTGAATACGGCACTATTACAGAACTGAAATGTACTAGGCACACTGCACACGTAAAACTGTAGTGTTACCTTCATTTTTGAAAGGAGACAGTCGGTAATGTGCAGCAGCTTCACTGTGTAAAATGTATAATTACCTCCGAGCAGTGACAATAGATAGGTTACAACAGTCTGACAAACAGATCTACAAGCTTATTACACCACTTTTGAGTCACTTTTAACATGGGAAAAGTGACGCAAGGAGCATGTAAATCTACGTCTGACTTTTCAAGAAAAAATCTAACTCCAGACATCATTTCTCTTTCTCTTTTAAACTTTTAGAAAATGCTGTATGCTTTGACGTGTAGAAGCAAAGCTCTTTAAGTTGTGAATTCCACTGGCCACAGTGTTTGGCCGCAGTGTTTATACAGCGGTAAGCACAGAGGCCTAAATATACAATGCTTTCATTACAATGCATTAGAAATAAGTTGCCGTATTTGCAATACTGTTGTGCCACTTTTGTGTCAGTAATGCAGTAGGCACTTCCATATAGACACCACTTGAACATGGCACTATAACACAAGTAAAATGTACCAGGCACACTGCACATGTAAAATCGTACTTTTACCTTGCCTTGTAATGCTTCAGCTCATTTACTCACATCTACATAATTCTAAACTCTAATTTTCTTTTTTGTTTTGCAGATTACCAATCGTACGTCTTTTGGAGTCCATTTGACAATTTGTTTATAATATTGTTTTTTTAAAGTTATTTTTTTAGTTGTTTATAATATATTTATCATTAAGTTTCGTTTACAGTTATTCTTTTAATAAAAGTTACTAAAAACACGACATACTTCTTTTTTTGTGGGGGGGGGGGTTGACAGTCCATAATAAAAATAATATTTATAATGTTGAAGAACTATAGTAAGATGTTCAAGAGTAAGATTGAAAAGTACTGAGTTATATTTTCTCTGGATAGACTACAACATGGTAAAGAAATCAAACTAATACGAAACAATGTATACCACATTTACAAACCTCTTGCGACATTTTCTCGTGCAAACCTACCCAGCTGTATAATTAAGTGTGTGGGCCTCAATTACGCCCCTCAAACCACGGAAACAATCACCCACAAAGATTTCTATATTGTATGAGAGGTGCTGCGTGCCCTCCGCCTAGTGCCCTGGAGTCCACCACGCCCAGACCCGGTTCCTGCAGTGTCCTGGGGGAAACAGCCATTACACCGCAGTCATAATCACGTGTGATCATCACCACGAAGCAATTAGCACGCGTATGGGTTTACCACACATGCTTTTACAACTAGTATGCATTTACCACGCATGATAAACGCATAATATTAATAATGTCTTTGTGTTGACGAACAGGCGTTGTAATGGCTGTGGCTTCAGTCCTTCAAATTAGTTTTTAGGTATAAGTGTGACCAAGTCTGATAAGATCGGAGGCCAAGGACAAACATGTTGTGTCTGTGGCAGGAAATCTCATGGATCACAGAGAAGATAAGCGGAGGGTTAAATGAAAGTAACAGGTATAATAAAAATAACAGAGGAAAACTACTAAAATGGCGGTGGATGGAGTATGTAATCAACGTTTTGCGCCTCAACACTACATTTCAAATAAATATAGATACAATATGTTTATTAATATATTACAAAAGTATAGCAGCGGATGACACACACGGCCCGGGAAAAGAAAGCAGCAAATTTAATATCTGAAATGAGGAGAGGTTTGCTTGGCGAACTTGAAGAAAAAGAAAGAAACGTGGGCTTGGAAATGAGGCTGCGCATGCGTAGAGAGTACAACTGGTGCACAAAAAAACAGGAATGTTTTACATACTATCATAGAAATATAGCTCTTTTTTTGACCAGTAAACTTAGTTCTCAAAAATAACTTTTTATTTTTTTTAGCACCAATGCCCCTACAATCCCAGACGGCTCCCCGCGTCCTTCGACAGCCCACATTGCTTTAACACAGACAGCAGCTTACATGCTGCTCTCTCTGACAAAAACAATCTTCTTTCTTACTTGAAAAGAGAGCAGATTAACTTGCTCTCTTCTTCAAATAAGAAAGTGGTTTGCTATGATAAAGTGAGAGCGGCGACGGTACCGCCCTACTATAGCAAACAGCAGTGTCCCGGAAGTACGCACCCCGAGACAGTGAAAGAGCCAGCCCTGGGAGATGGTGGACCCCAGGATCATCAAGTGTTCCAGTAAAGGGGCCGCGCGACCCCCTCCCAACATTAAAAAACCCCAGGGAGTCCACGGACCCTGTGCTGGAAGGTCATTTTACATATTATTGTCCCAGGAAGGTAGTGGTCATAACCATGAAGCAATTAGCACGCGTATGGCTTTACCACACATGCTTTTACAACTAGTATGCATTTACCACGCATGATAAACGCATAATCTTAATAATGTCTTTGTGTTGACGAACACGCTTTGTAATGGCTGTGGCTTACGTCCTTCAAATTAGTTTTTAGGTATACGTGTGACCAAGTCTGATAAGATTGGAGGCCAAGGACAAACACCGTGGTGTCTGTGGCAGGAAATCTCATGGATCACAGAGAGGATAAGCGGAGGGTTAAATGAAAATAGCAGGTATAATAAAAATAACAGAGGAAAACTACTAAAATGGCGGTGGATGGAGTATGTAATCAACGTTTGGCGCCTCAACACTACATTTCAAATAAATATAGCTACAATATTTTTATTAATATATTACAAAAGTATAGCAGCGGATGACACACACGGCCCGGGAAAAGAAAGCGGCAAATTTAATACCTGAAATGAGGAGAGGTTTGCTTGGCGAACTTGAAGAAAAAGAAAATATCGTGGGCTTGGAAACAAGGCTGCGCATGCGTAGAGAGTACAACTGGAGCACAAAAAAACCAGGAAAGTTTACATACTATCATAGAAATATAGCTTTTTTTTTGACCAGTAAACTTAGTTCTCAAAAATAACTTTTTATTTTTTTTAGCCCCAATGCCCCCACGATCCCAGATGGCTCCCCGCGTCCTTTGACAGCCCACATTGCTTTAACACAGACAGCAGCTTACATGCTGGTCTCTCTGACAAAAAACAATCTTCTTTCTTACTTGAAAGAGAGAGCAGATTAACTTGCTCTCTGTTTCAAATAAGAAAGCGGTTTGCTATGGTAAAGTGGGAGCGGTGACGGTACCGCCCTACTATAGAAAACAGTAGTGTCCCGTAAGTACGCACCCCGAGACACTGCAAGAGCCGGCCCTGGAGATGGTGGACCCCAGGACCATCAAGGGTTCCAGTAAGGGGTTCACACCACCCCGTCGCAACATTAAAAAAAAAACAGGGAGTCCACGGACCCGGGGCTGGAATGTCATTTTACATATTACTGCCCCAGGAAGGTAGCTGTCCCAGCGATGTGTATGGGGAGAGAGAGAGGGAGAGCTGAAAACACACTTTAATTATTATTTTTTTTTAAAGCCTTGGCCGAGTGATGGTCCCTGAGACTGAAGGGAAGAGGACCGTAACCCCCGCATACTTCAAAATAAAACCACAGAGGGGTGGCGTTCCCCAGGTGCTCGGGGCACCTTACAAGACCCCCATTATGGAAAAAATTGTCCCCGGAATTTGCCCCCCCCGGACCTAATGAATAAAACGGACTTCTAATTTTTTTTTTCCCCTTTCCACTGCGTATGTGTACCATACGCGTAACCTCGATTGTTTATTTAAAAAAATAAAAATTGAGCCTAAAGATCCATGTACGACCACCTGAGAAAGCCTACAGGGTCAGGATGTGTTGGATTCCGCTGGCCCAATCACTGCCGGAACGATGTATTACCGAATCCACTACCCTGACTCAAATGTCACTCATGAGATAGATAACCACGAGAAGACACTCGAGCCCAGGACAGGGGACAGTAAAACAAAACAAAGGGAATGGACGTCAAAAGGCTTCACCCCGAGCTGGACTGGACAACAATACTCGACCACCACCTCCACGCCTCTGTACCTATGGAACAATAGACACACAATTACTCCTGAGTCCAATTCCTATGTGTACCCCCTTCCACACCCTGTCCCACAACCACACTCCACCATGTATTGAAACACGACCTCCTTACTTGTGACTTATACAGGATCAGCCTCGGGAGGTCTCGGCAGCACAGAGGACTAAAACTCCACAGTTGTAGGAGTTTCTAGATCCAGGAAGGGGTCACGGCAAGGGAGCCTGCACTCAGGGACTTTACAGCTATAATACGCGATAGGAAGTTGGAAAAACCCCCAAGAGATAGTCCACGTAAGTGAATTCAGTCAAAAAATGGGTAGGGTATTACAAAAACAAACAAATCCCTCTTCCGTGATCAGCAGCGTCTTCGTTGTTTCCAGCGCGGCAGAAAGCGCCCAAGCGGCACACAAAGAGGCGGACTGCTACAACAATTGCGGAAGCAGAGGGCGCTGCTCGGAGTCCATACAGCGATCTTTCAGGTAAAGCGGCTGAAGTTTCTCACCACGCAATCAAGCGCTTCTTTCTATTCTTCCGATATCCGAGGGGACTGGAGCCCCAGTTTACCCTCGATATTCCAAAAACGTAACTGCACAAAGTGTTCCAGGGGCAAAGTGCAAAACGCAAGCAAAACAAAACAAACCCCGCAAAACAAGGCAACAGCAGGAGAGAAGGGACAGGGGCAAAAAAGAGGACCAAGACAAAAAAAGGGAGTCCAATAACAAAGGAACACGAGCCAGTGAACCCAACTCGAACTGAGAGCTTAGATACAACAACCCAGCACCTGGAACCCAAAGCTAAATGATACCAAGCACTGAAGGAGGGGAGGGGTGGTCCTTTATTCCCCTCAAGGCCGATCATGTGATGGTGGAGTATGGCCATGGAAAACAGACTAGACCTAATCCCTAACAGTATCCCCCCCAACGATTCTCCCCACAGGACGGGGTTTAGAGGGGTGTTGTCTATGGAACAAACGAACCAACCGTGGTGCATGCACACTTCCGGCTGGTTCCCATGTCCGATCCTCAGGTGCATATCCCTTCCAATCCACAAGGTATAAGAGTCAACCTCTCCTCCGCCTGGAATCCACAATAGCCTGAACCTCAAACTCCTCTTCCCCGTCAATTAACAAGGGAGGGGGTGGTGGCAGAACCTGTGTTGTAGGTATATATGGCTTCAACAGGGATGTATGAAACACAGGATGGACCTTATAATCATCAGGCAAAGCAAGCTTCATGGCCACGGGATTGATCACCTGCGTTATGGCAAACGGCCCCACAAACCTAGGCTGCAGTTTACGAGATCCCTCCAACCTAAGATTCCGCGAAGCTAGCCACACCTGGTCACCCACCTTGTAAGATGGAGCAGGGACTCGATGTTTATCCGCCTGAGCCTTCATGGTGACTTTGGTTGCCTGTAACTGTTCTCGTGCTCTATCCCATATTCCACCCAAGGACCTACAGATATCGTCTATGGCTGGCACATGCCCAGTAGGCTGGATGGCTAACGCCCTGGGATGATAACCGAAAGAACAAAAGAAAGGTATCATACCCAATGCGGAATGCAGACTGTTATTGTAGGCAAACTCCGCAATAGGAAGAGCCACCATCCAGTCACAGGACAAAGATGAAACAAGACACCTCAAAAACTGCTCCATAGTCTGGTTAGTTCGTTCAGTCTGCCCATCTGATTGCGGGTGGTATGCTGACGATAAACGTACTTCTATTTTAAGCACAGAGCACAATTCAGCCCAAAAATGGGACACAAACTGTGCACCCCTGTCAGAAACAATCGCAGATGGCAACCCATGGATCCTAACTACTGATGACATAAACACCAAAGCCATTTCCATGGCAGTAGGGATCTTGGGTAATGGGATGAAATGCGCCATTTTTGTGAACAGATCTACTACCACCAGTATGGCGGTATGCCCTGACACAGAAGGTAGATCCGTCACAAAATCCATACTAATGGTGTGCCAAGGAGCAGGAGGGACCTCTAAGGGTTGCAACAGACCAGATGGCTTGCTATGGGTAGGTTTACTAGTGGCACAGACAGGACATGCTGCCACGTAACACTGTATATCCTTAATCAGCGAGTCCCGCCAAAACCAGCGCAAACACATCTCTCTCGTCTTTTGCATCCCCGGATGTGCTACCAGCGAGGAGGAATGACACCACTCCAAAACCATCTTCCTCAAAGCAGGGGGAACAAACAAACATTTCCCATGATACAACAACCCATCTTGCACCAACACCTGGGGTAGAGCCATCCAAGGGGCCAAATCCAACTGTCGTAACTGTCCTTTTACCAGGGAGGGGAAGTCCTCAGAGTGTGTAACCCCTACAATCCTCTCTTCACTGATCATAGGTCTGTCCTCTTTCACTCGTCCCTCTTCCCTACCTTCCACATGTATCCGGGAAAGGGCATCAGATTTTATCTGCTGTGCGGCGGGTCGATAAGTAATGACGAAGTCATACTCGTTAAAAAATAAGACCCATCGCATTTGGCGGGGTGTTAACGCCCGTGCAGACCGAAAGAATTCCAGATTCTTATGATCAGTGTATATCGTGACTGTATGTCTAGCGCCCCATAGGTAATGACGCCACTCCTCAAAAGACAATTTCACCGCCAACAACTCCCTCTCAGCCGCCGTGTAATTACGCTCCGCAGGCAACAAGGTCTTAGAGAAAAAGGCAATAGGGTGCATCTGACCCGTTTCGGCATCCCTTTGAGACAACACCCCTCCTACCGCACACAAAGAGGCATCCGTTTCCACAAAAAACGGTAAGGCGGTATCAGGATGCACCAAAACGGGGGCTGAGGTAAAGGACCCTAACAAAAGACGGAAAGCGTTCTGGACTTCAGCAGACCAAACAAAGGGAACCCCCTTCCTCAGCAATTGGGTCATGGGAGCCACGATATCGGAAAAATGGGGAATAAAGCACTGATAAAAATTGGCGAACCCCAAAAGGGCCTGCTTGACAGTGGATGGTATAGGCCAGGTGACAATAGCCTCTATCTTTCTAGGGTCCACTTGAATGCCCTCCGCTGTGATGATAAACCCCAGGAATTCTACCTTCTGGGTGCCAAACTGGCACTTATCCACTTTGGCGTACAGATGATGGTCCTGTAACGTCTGTAACACCTTTGAGACGTGTTCTTGGTGCTCAGCCCCCGTCTCCGAGAAAATCAATATGTCGTCTAGATAGACGATAACACTTCTATCCAGGTACTCCCGGAGAACCTCGTTAATAAAGTACTGGAAGGCTGCTGGCGCGTTGCATAAGCCAAACGGCATCACGCAATACTCGAATAGGCCGTATTTGGTCTTGAACGCCGTCTTCCATTCATCCCCGGGTCGGACTCGAATGAGATGATAAGCACCCCGCAAATCCAATTTGGTAAATATGGTTGCCTTGCGAAGCTGGTCCAACAACATGGGGATGAGTGGAAGAGGGTACCTATTCTTCACAGTAGCCTTGTTCAGAGCCCTATAGTCCACACATGCTCTCAATGTCCCTTCCTTCTTTGGAATGAAAAAGATCGCTGATGACACAGGCGAACAGGAGGGACGAATAAAACCCATCCTCAACATCTCCTCCAAGTTCTCTTTGAGATGTAACTCCTCAGGTTCAGAGAGCGCATATATGCGACAAGAAGGTAGAGGGACACCAGGGATTAAATCGATTTTACAGTCAAAAGACCGGTGAGGAGGGAGACCCTGCGCCTGGACCTTATAAAAAAAAAAACGAAAGGCAGAATACTGTAAAGGAACCGTCATCGCCTCCACCCCTGCACAAGACAAAGGAGGAATCCGTTCACTGGCCTCCTTGTAACAATGTGTGAGGCAATGTTTGGAATCCAGAGTCACCAAACGTTGCACCCAATCAATCTTAGGGTTATGTTCCTGGAGCCATGGGACTCCTAACACTAAACCAAAAGAAGGGGCATCAATAAGGTCCACTGACTCCGAGTGACTATTCTCACACAACAACATCAATGGTTCTGTCTGGCGTGTGATGGAACCTGAAGTTAATTTCGTCCCATCGATGGCTCTCACTGGCTCTGGCTGTCTTTTATACTGACATGGAACCTCCAGCTTGTCCCCCAACGAGATGTCAATAAAATTCCCAGTTGCCCTGGAATCCAACAAAACAGACACGGGCACACGGATACTCCCCGACAGCAGGAGATGTGGCGGAATAATGAAATGCCTTGGCACCTGATCTATTACACCCAGAACATCATAAGTCCCCAATGCTCCTTGACCCATATCTGGACTACGGTCCACCTGAACACACGCCACCTTTTTACTGAACGCCAGACCTGAGGGTTTAACATGACACTCTCGAGCAAAGTGGCCACCTTGTCCACAATACAAACATAAATTCAACTCCCTCCTCCTCCTTTTCTCTTCCATGGTTAACGGGCCTCTCACTCCCCCTATCTCCATGGGCTCAGGAGTGGGCTTATGGTCCCCAGAGGGTTTTGCTTCTGGTTTCGTATAACTCCACCTGGGCACCTGAACCCGACTACGATCACCACGTCTCTCAGACAACCTATGGTTTAACTTTCCCACCAGAGATACCACATCTTTCAGTTCGTCACACAAACCCTGATAAAACAAGGAGGTTCTTTTGTCTGTTGGCCAGTGTGTCTCTGACACCAACCTATTGAATGTTGAGACATAGGTTAGCAAATCCTGTCTGCCCTGTCTTAACTTTAGGAGCTCCGCGTCGCTTGCCTGCATGAAAGCATGTTTTGCAAACAGACTTATCATTAATTCCTTAAACGCTAGATAGTTGTGCAATACCGGGTCATCACTATCCACAAGAGGGATAGCCCACTGAGCCACAGGGCCAGCCAAATACGAGATAGTAAAAGCCACTTTGGCCTTATCATCTGGAAAAGCTGTCGGCCTGCACATAAAATGCAGTTGACATTGAGTCATATAGGTCCCATACTTATTACTGTCTCCCATAAACCTCTCAGGAGGGGCCAAGGGGACAGGAACAGGCGTTGTAACTGTAACCGCTACAGGGGCTCCTCCCTCCGCTCTCTGACCCGTCCCACCTCCGTACTGAAAAGTGGCTGTCTATATGACAGGACCGTGTCCCCTTTCTCTCAACTGTTCTCTGGCCTTCACGGCCCCGAGTTCCTGTTTTAGTCCTGCATTCTCCTTCTGTAAATCCTGCACCTGAGCCTATAAGGCAGCTAAAGCCCCCACTATATCCTGCAAAGTAGGCATCCGTTCGGCTCCCCCCGAGGGACCACCCAAGTCCTCGTCCAGGTAGTGTATTTTATCGTGGGCTTGGTATTCTGTTGGATTCCACTGGCCCAATCACTGCAGGACCATGTATGACCAAATCCACTACCATGACTCAAATGCCACTCATGAGATAGATAACCACGAGAAGACACTCGAACCCAGGACAGGGGACAGGAAAACAAAACAAAGGGAATGGACGTCAAAAGCCTTCACCCCGAGCTGGACTGGACAACAATACTCGACCACCACCTTCACGCCTCTGTACCTATGGAACAATAGACACACAATTACTCCTGAGTCCAATTCCTATGTGTACCCCCTTCCTCACCCTGTCCCACAACCACACTCCACCATGTATTGAAACACGACCTCCTTACTTGTGACTTATACAGGATCAGCCTCGGGAGGTCTCGGCAGCACAGAGGACTAAAACTCCACAGTTGTAGGAGTTTCTAGATCCAGGAAGGGGTCACGGCTAGGGAGCCTGCACTCAGGGACTTTACAGCTATAATACGGGATAGGAAGGGGAAAAAAGCCGTAGGACATAGGCAAAAAACCCCCAAGAGATAGTCCACGTAAGTGAATTCAGTCAAAAAATGGGTAGGGTATTACAAAAACAAACAAATCCCTCATCCGGGATCAGCAGCGTCTTCGTTGTTTCCAGCGCGGCAGAAAGCTCCCAAGCGGCACACAAAGAGGCGGACTGCTACAACAATTGCGGAAGCAGAGGGCGCTGCTCGGAGTCCATACAGCGATCTTTCAGGTAAACCGGCTGAAGTTTCTCACCACGCAATCAAGCGCTTCTTTCTATTCTTCCGATATCCGAGGGGACTGGAGCCCCAGTTTACCCTTGATATTCCAAAAACGTAACTGCACAAAGTGTTCCAGGGGCAAAGTGCAAAACGCAAGCAAAACAAAACAAACCCCGCAAAACAAGGCAACAGCAGGAGCGAAGGGACAGGGGCAAAAAAGAGGACCAAGATAAAAAAAAGGAGTCCAATAACAAGGGAACACGAGCCCGTGAACCCAACTCGAACTGAGAGCTTAGATACAACAACCCAGCACCTGGAACCCAAAGCTAAAAGATACCAAGCACTGAAGGAGGGGAGGGGCGGTCCTTTATTCCCCTCAAGGCCGATCATGTGATGGTGGAGTATGGCCATTGAAAACAGACTAGACCTAATCCCTAACAGTATGTTTCTACCCTTCCCCCTTTCCTTATTTCTGAACTTTGTTTTACTGCTTTCTTGTGACTCGCTTCTAGCGACGAAAAAAATGGCTGCCAACACTTCCTGGTTTGGAGTATTGACACATAGTTGACAGCCAATCAGCATGAAGCTTATGCTCGTAATTGTACGGATTTCCATACGCGTGCTGTACTTCGTCTCTAGATATATCTATGATTTTACTTTTAATTTTCTCAGAAACTACTGAACTGATTTATACCATTTAACAAAAAGCAAAATCTGCGGACCAAACTCTACCTCTCTGCCAAATTTGGTGTTATTCCGTTCAGCCGTTTGGGCTGTAGCCCTGGCTAAAGGTCCCTATGGAAAATTACATGAGAAAAACATGTTTTGGGACACCCCTTTTTTCTTGGCCCCCACTTGATGAAACACACCCAAACTTCAGGGAAGGAGCGGAATGGAGCAGGCCATTTTCTTGGAGAAATTCGCACAGATTCGTCCACCGGCGCAAAAGTTATTCCAAATAGAATGTTGTGGATTCCTATGGAAACTAGGTCCTAACTATACCTACCTACTGGGGTGAAGCGGGGGCTGAGAAAAAAGGGGGGTCCCAAAATGTGTTTTCCCCATGCAATTTTCTATAGCACCTTTAGCCACGGCTACAGCCCGAACGGCTGAACGGAATTACACCAAAATTGGCAAAAAGGTAGAGTTCTGTTTGAGGATCACGCTTTTTGTTAAATGGTGTAAATCCATTCAGTAGTTCCTGAGAAAATAATAAGTAAAATCATAGATATATCTATAGGTGCTTACCGTGTGCGTACGGTAAGCGCACAGTAAAGCGCACCATTAAGAGTACGAGCTGCATGCTCATTGGCTGTCAACTGTCTGTCAACACTCCAAACCAGGAAGTGTTGGCAGCCATCCTGTGCCTCAGTGGAACTGAGGCACAAGAAAGCAGTCAAAGAAACGTAAAAACACGCAAAGGGGTAGGGTAGAAACACCCTGACCCCCTAGGCCTGCCCAGGGGTCCCAAAAGGACCTCCAATTATTATTATTTTTTTAAATCGCGGGGTACGCATATGGTGCACGTACAGGGTGAATAAGAAAAAAAATGATGTTTGCTTTATTCTTAATTAGCCCCCTGGGGGCTAAATCCCGGGGGCAATTTATATTTCTGTAATGGGGGCCCAGAGGGGACTACCAGCTCTGGGGACCACCACCCCCGGGGCTTTTTTGAAAAGTATACAGGAGGGCTCACGTACCCCCGCAGCCTTGGTGACCGCCACCCCCCTGGGCTTCAATGTTTTAAAAGGGCTTCCCGGTTTGTCGTGTTCTATCTAGGACCCCGATCAATATTGTGACCTTATGCCCCTATACGGCTATAATCAATCCATACCCCTATAATGGCATAAACTATCAGAGCCATATTTCAGAAGCTCGTCTCTGCAGCTCATTACAGTACATGACACAGCAGAAGCCACTATCTTAGATTCCTAGATTACACACCGAGTTCTTTCAACAGATAAAACTCCCAACAACCTGGGAAAGCCCTGCTTGCTTTGTTTTTATTAGTAATAGAACTCTAATGAGCACTGTAAGAACGACCAGTTCTTAGTGACATCTTTATTGACGTCTTATGTCCAAAAACGTAGTCAAACAAGGCACCTTCCAGGTACAAATAATACCAACGTTGCCTTAAGCAAACGTGATGGTGAATTCAGGAGCAGAACAGCTGTCCCTTGCAGAGCCCAGCAGATGCGAGAAGCCCACGGACGCTGCCTCTCCTCCTCCTGGATGCGCTGAGAAAGACGCTGTCTTTTCTCCTGCCGAGAAAATCCAGCTCCGGCGTTTCCAGCCTACCCTTGCGGGTAACTAGAATATTGAGTCCTGAGGGGAGACACCGGACCTCCAACATTCTATTCCAGAGGTACGGTGTTGACTAAACCCTTAGAGAGAATTCTTGAAGCAAACCCTTGGCAAAACCAACTTAACTTAAACTGCTACTTACTCCCTCCCATGTATTAGGCTTAGGTCAGGTACACCGGGGTAGGCGTAGTTAGAAGCACCAGTTGAGGACGTTAGCTAAATGTTTATATGAATGTATAGATTTTATTCATTTTAACTATCGTATGGCTAAGAAACCATAACAATGCTTTTACAGTATTATTTCGCAATACTCCTTTTACTGTACGCACTTTTTATAATAACAAGTCTTGCAATTGTGGCAATTCATTTCTCTTGCATGAGAAGAAAGACTGTTCAATAAATAATACCTTTTATTGAAAACGCCCGTCTCTCTAGTCTCTGCATACTGGTGAAAGTAATCTGCACAACTGACTGAGTGAAATAGCTGTCTATTGTTTCACACGACTCTAGAGATTGACTCTTATTCTAAGGAGCAAAGTTGTCATGTTTATGCGGTTGTTGGAAAACTGAATCCCTTCTTGTCTGAGCCAGGGAAGCTGATCACTTCCTATTTAGTCAAGAAAGTTTCCAGTGACCTCTGAGCTAGTTGGTACAAACCCAATTAAGTCTAACATAGTCAGTAGAGACCTGGAAGACCGCACTTCTACGCTTCTACGTCTACACTGCTGTTTATGTTATTCCAATGCGCAGGGCCTATAGGGAAAATAGGAACTACACTACATGGCGCCCAACGTTTGGCAAGGCGATAAAACTAACGCAAGATGTTAGAGTAACTCTGTTGTGCTTTTTCACACAGACCCTTTCTCCCGTAAATACTCCAATAGACGTCTGGAGTGGGTGAAAGGTTGAAATCCGCCCGAACTTAGTAGGAAGAGATTCCTATGTCAAGCTCTGGCTTATTTAACGTTGAAGGATACAGTGTTCCAAAATATTGTGCACCTAATCTTTGTCCTCCTTGAAACCTGATTTGCAACAAAAGACCTTCCTGACAGTAAAATGCCAGGAGAAGGCGGGAACATCGGAACCATAGGAGCCGCAGTAAATGCGACTTAGCAGGGTCCCGATGAAACAGGATTTAATGAACCGGGTGCAATAATCTTCCCGGTCAACATAAGAAAAACTATAACGTTAAAGCTTATGGAAAACGGACTGACCACACAAGGTGGCACAGTCGTCTTCGTGATAGGGGCACACGAATATCGGCAGACAGAGGTATTTTATTCTTGGATAAAATTTCCAGCGGCAAACGCTGCAACACACGAGTTCCACTATTACAAAATAAAGGATCCACCGGATGAATACGCTCCTTTCGAGGAGATTGAAATCCCATTAAAATACCAAGAGCATCTGCTCTGGTTTAAAGGCGCCCTAAAACACAATGATCATATTACCAGGCTCGGTCCACTAGGTAGACCAGGAGCAACGTGGCCGGTTCTAGCCAGCTACACACCACATCCGGACATTGATAAAATGTCAAAAGAAGAACTTTTAGCACAGCTAAAAACATTAATTAAAATACATAGACAATTAGTCCAATATGTAATGCGGACTGCAACAGTCCAAACAGCTGTTAATGTTCCACAGCTGACCCCTCATCAGGGGAACACAAATAAAATTACACCAGAGAACATACAATCATGTCTGGGTAAAACACCCATAAACGGGAACAAATTCCTTTCTGGTTAGCACAGAAAATTACTCAAATAGAGGCAGTATTTCCAAATACTACCCCTATTGAGAAACACAGAATTCTGACTATCTGCCTTCGAATGGGGTTCGCACCACATGTGGAGGACTGTGACACTTGGGGTACAGTTTTTGCTTCCATTTACACACAAACACATGGTGTTCCATCCATGGCGGTAATACCGGATGTGCTAAAACAAATTCAGAATGAATACGGTCCAGAACCTGCTTTAACTCTTGGTATAAAATTACTGAAAGACTTCAAGCAGGTCTCAGCTATATTACTAGCCAACATAAAAGGAGAAACAACACCTGTGGCGATCCGCCAGAAATTGAAGGAAACAGATATAACAGATCAACCAATTGAGCTTGCCAGAATTATAGAAAAATGTTATGAAGAATTAGGTAGAGACAGCTTGGGTGGGAAACCAGTAATACCCCAGCTACTCGAAAATCCTGAAAAATTATTTATTAAAAATATTTCAAATACTCCTAAAAAGAGCTGGGATGGAAATAAACAATCCACTCCCAAGGAAAACATTTTCCAGTCCAGAGGAAGGTCTCCTCGATGGAGGGAAAGAACTCCGACTCGAGAACACCAGTCTCCCCAGAGGGAGCCCTCTGAGAAAAGATATAACCTTAGAAATAGGGATAACTTGAAAAAGCCTGATAGATATCAAAGTATTGATACACGTCCCTCTCGATCTTTTTTGCAGAAATCGGAAAGAAGAGGACGGTCAGAACCAGGAGAGCACACCAAGTCCAAAGACAAGGAACCTGCTCAAAGTAAAAAATCACAATTTCCAAGAAAGAAGGTAGCCAGTATTAGAGTAATCGAACATGCTGAGAATACTGAGGACACAGCTGAAAAACTGGGAGTGGGCACAGACAATGCTAGACAGTGCAGCAGAAATCACCGTAGCTCGCAAGATCCTGATGAGTCATCTGGAGACAGTGGACACGAATGAATACATTCAAGTAGAAACTGCCGACACCAGAGTTAGCGAACCTCATAAGATATACAAAATAACACTGCGTATAGAGGGTGATAAGACTAGGAAAATAAGGGGTTTATTTTGGGATAAACTCTCAAAAGGCTATGACATCCTGTTAGCTGAAAAAGATTGGCCCCCAGAGTTTGTCAGGGAGTGCCCTCGTGGCGAAGAAATGATTATGCCTGCCTTCTCAAATCACATTCCAATTCACACTAAATATATATATGCGAGGAAATGGGCAGTAGCCCAGGCACCAGCACTATATAAAAATCATGTAGGATGGGATGAGGACTCTCCTCCTCACAAAATCCAGTTAAAAAGTCAACCGACTGCACAAAGGCAGTATCCAATTAAGCAAGAAGCTAAAAAACAGTTCAGGGAGATTTTAGATCAACTTGAATACCAGGGGGTGATTGAAACATGCACCTCTCAAATGAACAATCCTTTGTTTCCTGTCTCCAAACCGGACAATTCATATCGTCTAGTCTTGGACTACAGACACCTTAACTCATGTGGCAAAACATTTGCAGTACAAAATTCGCATAGTGCTGCACTAATGAATGACCGTCCTGACCTCGTCAGAAGCGGTCGCTCCCCACGGCCCCTAGTGTGTTGTGGTTTACTCTGTGCTCCTCTGCTGCCTAACCTACGCTGTGCTGCTCTGTTGACTACTCTGCTGCCTTGGGTATCGTAGCGCTGCTCTGCTGTTATATTGCACTGTGCCTGCTTGCATTGTCTGACGATATTACCCCGCCTGTAGAATTTGCCCGCTTTGCCAAATTGCCAGCCTAGCGCTCGCATTGCCAGACTGTATAACTTAATTGGAGCTCCATTTCGCTAGTGCCTCCCTGCCCACAGCGCTATCTACTTTAAATCCCCAACCGGTTTCCGGTTTCGCTTCGGCCGCCATTTTTGTTGTTGTTGTGCCTCGGAGCCCGCCCTCTCCGTCGCGCACCCGCCTCCCAGCTGCTCCTCCCTCCCACTGAGTGGTAAGGCTCTCCCTGCCGACTGAAGCGCTGTGACCGTCCTGACCTCGTCAGAAGCGGTCACTCCCCACCGCCCCTGGTGTGTTGTGGTTTACTCTGTGCTCCTCCGCTGCCTAACCTACGCTGTGCTGCTCTGTTGACTACTCTGCTGCCTTGGATATCGTAGCGCTGCTCTGCTGTTATATTGCACTGTGCCTGCTTGCATTGTCTGACGATATTACCCCGCCTGTAGAATTTGCCCGCTTTGCCAAATTGCCAGCCTAGCGCTCGCATTGCCAAACTGTATAACTTAATTGGCACTCCATTTCGCTAGTGCCTCCCTGCCCACAGCGCTATCTACTTTAAATCCCCAACCGGTTTCCGGTTTCGCTTCTGCCGCCATTTTTGTTGTTGTTGTGCCTCGGAGCCCGCCCTCTCCGCCGCGCACCCGCCTCCCAGCTGCTCCTCCCTCGCCCCTCCCCCCTCCACTTTCCACATATGACAGATGCCTTTACGCGCAGCATTCACACGCAGCTGGCGCGCCCCATGCGCGCCGATGGTGCGCCAAAGATAAGCCCGTCTACGCCCGTCTGCGCCTACACCGCGCCCAGCGCCAGACCCCCTGGTCCTCGCAAAACCCACTCCTCCCGCATAACATATGACGCCCCTACTCTCCTTGCCCTTTACCCCAGACGCACCCCACAATGCTGCGTAACCACCCCAAGACACACCCACGGACCATTCACCTGCCACTCCTGCAAGTTCGCCTGCATCAGGACCCATGCCAAATCCTCGCATCCCAAACATCACTCGGAATCAAACCACCTGAAGTGCATCCTGCTGAACACCCGCTCGGTCCACAGACACGCCACTGAACTCTGGGACCTACTCGACACTGCATCGCCGGACGTCGCCTTCCTTACAGAAACCTGGATGAACGCCTCATCAGCGCCCGACATCGCCATAGCCATCCTGGACGCTTGCAAGATCATCCGAAAAGACCGCACAAAACCAAACAGGAGGAGGCATCGCCATCGTCCATAAGAACACCATTCTCAGGTTGATACCTCTCAAGGCGCGTGGGTGCGTGATCCGAGCTCGTCAGCCCTAGCTCGAGGCTTTCTTCACCACCCCTGAACTTTATCTCTACTGATGAGGGATACAAATCTCGAAACCCGGGCCATGTCTCGGGTCTAGAGATTACCGAACTTTCAAGAACTGATTTGCACCATCCAAGGTGATACACTTTGAACTTGCCGGATTCTTTTGCTACTCGCACTACCACTCCCAGAATGCTGAGGGGCGATCCGGTGGAGAGGCCAGCCGTGTGCGCCCATCTTGCATTCTACTCAAGGGCTTTTGCGAGCCTCCAAAGCCGACGGGCTTTTTTCGGAAACGCACCTGCGTGCTGAGCAGGCAACAAAGCCCTTGACGGATCTACGGCGGCTTTCTTCACCACCCCTAAACTTTATCTCTACTGATGAGGGATACAAATCCCGAAACCCGGGCCACGTCTCGGGTTTAGAGATTACCGAACTTTCAAGAACTGATTTGCACCATCCAAGGTGATACACTTTGAACTTGCCGGTTTCTTTTGCTACTCGCACTACCACTCCCAGAATGCTGAGGGGCGATCCGGTGGAGAGGCCAGCCGTGTGCGCCCATCTTGCATTCTACTCAAGGGCTTTTGCGAGCCTCCAAAGCCGACGGGCTTTTTTCGGAAACGCACCTGCGTGCTGAGCAGGCAACAAAGCCCTTGACGGATCTACGGCGGCTTTCTTCACCACCCCTAAACTTTATCTCTACTGATGAGGGATACAAATCCCGAAACCCGGGCCATGTCTCGGGTCTAGAGATTACCGAACTTTCAAGAACTGATTTGCACCATCCAAGGTGATACACTTTGAACTTGCCAGTTTCTTTTGCTACTCGCACTACCACTCCCAGAATGCTGAGGGGCGATCCGGTGGAGAGGCCAGCGGTGTGCGCCCATCTTGCGTTCTACTCAAGGGCTTTTCCGAGCCTCCAAAGCCGACGGGCTTTTTGGGAAACGCACCTGCGTGCTGAGCAGGCAACAAAGCCCTTGACGGATCTACGGCGGCTTTCTTCACCACCCCTGAACTTTATCTCTACTGATGAGGGATACAAATGCCGAAACCCGGGCCCTGTCTCGGGTCTATAGATTACCGAACTTTCAAGAACTGATTTGCACCATCCAAGTTGATACACTTTGAACTTGCCGGTTTCTTTTGCTACTCGCACTACCACTCCCAGAATGCTGAGGGGCGATCCGGTGGAGAGGCCAGCGGTGTGCGCCCATCTTGCGTTCTACTCAAGGGCTTTTGCGAGCCTCCAAAGCTGACGGGCTTTTTGGGAAACGCACCTGCGTGCTGAGCAGGCAACAAAGCCCTTGACGGATCTACGGCGGCTTTCTTCACCACCCCTGAACTTTATCTCTACTGATGAGGGATACAAATCCCGAAACCTGGGCCATGTCTCGGGTCTAGAGATTACCGAACTTTCAAGAACTGATTTGCACCATCCAAGGTGATACACTTTGAACTTGCCGGTTTCTTTTGCTACTCGCACTACCACTCCCAGAATGCTGAGGGGCGATCCGGTGGAGAGGCCAGCGGTGTGCGCCCATCTTGCGTTCTACTCAAGGGCTTTTGTGAGCCTCCAAAGCCGACGGGCTTTTTGGGAAACGCACCTGCGTGCTGAGCAGGCAACAAAGCCCTTGACGGATCTACGGCGGCTTTCTTCACCACCCCTGAACTTTATCTCTACTGATGCGGGATACAAATCCCGAAACCCGGGCCATGTCTCGGGTCTAGAGATTACCGAACTTTCAAGAACTGATTTGCACCATCCAAGGTGATACACTTTGAACTTGCCGGTTTCTTTTGCTACTCGCACTACCACTCTCAGAATGCTGAGGGGCGATCCGGTGGAGAGGCCAGCGGTGTGCGCCCATCTTGCGTTCTACTCAAGGGCTTTTGCGAGCCTCCAAAGCCGACGGGCTTTTTGGGAAACGCATCTGCGTGCTGAGCAGGCAACAAAGCCCTTGACGGATCTACGGCGGCTTTCTTCACCACCCCTGAACTTTATCTCTACTGATGAGGGATACAAATCCCGAAACCCGGGCCATGTCTCGGGTCTAGAGATTACCGAACTTTCAAGAACTGATTTGCACCATCCAAGGTGATACACTTTGAACTTGCCGGTTTCTTTTGCTACTCGCACTACCACTCCCAGAATGCTGAGGGGCGATCCAGTGGAGAGGCCAGCGGTGTGCGCCCATCTTGCGTTCTACTCAAGGGCTTTTGTGAGCCTCCAAAGCCGACGGGCTTTTTGGGAAACGCACCTGCGTGCTGAGCAGGCAACAAAGCCCTTGACGGATCTACGGCGGCTTTCTTCACCACCCCTGAACTTTATCTCTACTGATGCGGGATACAAATCCCGAAACCCGGGCCATGTCTCGGGTCTAGAGATTACCGAACTTTCAAGAACTGATTTGCACCATCCAAGGTGATACACTTTGAACTTGCCGGTTTCTTTTGCTACTCGCACTACCACTCTCAGAATGCTGAGGGGCGATCCGGTGGAGAGGCCAGCGGTGTGCGCCCATCTTGCGTTCTACTCAAGGGCTTTTGCGAGCCTCCAAAGCCGACGGGCTTTTTGGGAAATGCACCTGCGTGCTGAGCAGGCAACAAAGCCCTTGACGGATCTACGGCGGCTTTCTTCACCACCCCTGAACTTTATCTCTACTGATGAGGGATACAAATCCCGAAACCCGGGCCATGTCTCGGGTCTAGAGATTACCGAACTTTCAAGAACTGATTTGCACCATCCAAGGTGATACACTTTGAACTTGCCGGTTTCTTTTGCTACTCGCACTACCACTCCCAGAATGCTGAGGGGCGATCCGGTGGAGAGGCCAGCGGTGTGCGCCCATCTTGCGTTCTACTCAAGGGCTTTTGCGAGCCTCCAAAGCCGACGGGCTTTTTGGGAAACGCACCTGCGTGCTGAGCAGGCAACAAAGCCCTTGACGGATCTACGGCGGCTTTCTTCACCACCCCTGAACTTTATCTCTACTGATGAGGGATACAAATCCCGAAACCCGGGCCATGTCTCGGGTCTAGAGATTACCGAACTTTCAAGAACTGATTTGCACCATCCAAGGTGATACACTTTGAACTTGCCAGTTTCTTTTGCTACTCGCACTACCACTCCCAGAATGCTGAGGGGCGATCTGGTGGAGAGGCCAGCAGTGTGCGCCCATCTTGCGTTCTACTCAAGGGCTTTTCCGACCCTCCAAAGCCGACTGGCTTTTTGGGAAACGCACCTGCGTGCTGAGCAGGCAACAAAGCCCTTGACGGATCTACGGCGGCTTTCTTCACCACCCCTGAACTTTATCTCTACTGATGAGGGATACAAATGCCGAAACCCGGGCCATGTCTCGGGTCTATAGATTACCGAACTTTCAAGAACTGATTTGCACCATCCAAGGTGATACACTTTGAACTTGCCGGTTTCTTTTGCTACTCGCACTACCACTCCCAGAATGCTGAGGGGCGGTCCAGTGGAGAGGCCAGCGGTGTGCGCCCATCTTGCATTCTACTCACGGGCTTTTGCGAGCCTCCAAAGCCGACGGGCTTTTTGGGAAACGCACCTGCGTGCTGAGCAGGCAACAAAGCCCTTGACGGATCTACGGCGGCTTTCTTCACCACCCCTGAACTTTATCTCTACTGATGAGGGATACAAATCCTGAAACCCGGGCCATGTCTCGGGTCTAGAGATTACCGAACTTTCAAGAACTGATTTGCACCATCCAAGGTGATACACTTTGAACTTGCCGGTTTCTTTTGCTACTCGCACTACCACTCCCAGAATGCTGAGGGGCGATCCGGTGGAGAGGCCAGCGGTGTGCGCCCATCTTGCGTTCTACTCAAGGGCTTTTGCGAGCCTCCAAAGCCGATGGGCTTTTTGGGAAACGCACCTGCGTGCTGAGCAGGCAACAAAGCCCTTGACGGATCTACGGCGGCTTTCTTCACCACCCCTGAACTTTATCTCTACTGATGCGGGATACAAATCCCGAAACCCGGGCCATGTCTCGGGTCTAGAGATAACCGAACTTTCAAGAACTGATTTGCACCATCCAAGGTGATACACTTTGAACTTGCCGGTTTCTTTTGCTACTCGCACTACCACTCTCAGAATGCTGAGGGGCGATCCGGTGGAGAGGCCAGTGGTGTGCGCCCATCTTGCGTTCTACTCAAGGGCTTTTGCGAGCCTCCAAAGCCGACGGGCTTTTTGGGAAACGCACCTGCGTGCTGAGCAGGCAACAAAGCCCTTGACGGTTCTACGGCGGCTTTCTTCACCACCCCTGAACTTTATCTCTACAGATGAGGGATACAAATCCCGAAACCCGGGCCATGTCTCGGGTCTAGAGATTACCGAACTTTCAAGAACTGATTTCCACCATCCAAGGTGATACACTTTGAACTTGCCAGTTTCTTTTGCTACTCGCACTACCACTCCCAGAATGCTGAGGGGCGATCCGGTGGAGAGGCCAGCGGTGTGCGCCCATCTTGCGTTCTACTCAAGGGCTTTTGCGAACCTCCAAAGCCGACGGGCTTTTTGGGAAACGCACCTGCGTGCTGAGCAGGCAACAAAGCCCTTGACGGATCTACGGCGGCTTTCTTCACCACCCCTGAACTTTATCTCTACTGATGAGGGATACAAATCCCGAAACCTGGGCCATGTCTCGAGTCTAGAGATTACCGAACTTTCAAGAACTGATTTGCACCATCCAAGGTGATACACTTTGAACTTGCCGGTTTCTTTTGCTACTCGCACTACCACTCCCAGAATGCTGAGGGGCGATCCGGTGGAGAGGCCAGCGGTGTGCGCCCATCTTGCGTTTTAGT